>NC_037671.1:63417856-63542333 GCF_003255815.1 Theropithecus gelada | reverse complement strand
TTTTTTTTTATTTTTTTTTTTTTTTTTTTTTTTTTTTTTTTTTTTTTTTTTTTTTTGAGACAGAGTCTCGCTCTGTTGCCCAAACTGGAGTGCAGTGATGTGATCTCGGCTCACTACAAGCTCCGCCTCCCAGGTTCACCCCATTCTCCTGCCTCAGCCTCCCAAGTAGCTGAGACTACAGGCGCCCGCCACCACGCCTGGCTAATTTTTTGTATTTTTAGTAGAGACGGGGTTTCACCGTGTTAGCCAGGATGGTCTCCATCTCCTAACCTCGTGATCCACCCGCCTCGGCCTCCCAAAGTGCTGGGATTACAGGAGTGAAACACCACGCCCAGCCCCTTCTCTTTTTTCTTAATTTACATACATTCTATATCCATTAGGTGAATGGATCCTGTCGTTCTTGTGTTTTTGTTTGCTGTGGATATTTTTCCATTTAATGTTTAGGTTTTTATACACAGAAACTTTATTCTTTTGTTCTTTTCTTCTAGTTTTAGTTGACACATAATAATTGTACATATTTATGGAATACATAGTAATATTTCAATGCATGTATACATTGTGTAATGATAAAATCGGTAATTCGCATAATATTGAAGATATCTTTTTTGAGTGTTGGGAGCATTAATATTCTCTTTTAGCTTTTAAAAAAATTGTATCAAATTAAGGGTTACAAGTGCAATTTTGTTACATGACTATATGGTATAGTGATGAAATCTGGGATTTTAGTATATCCATCACTCCAATAACAGACATTGTACCCCTAAGTAATTTCTCATTATCCACCCCCGCTTGTCCTCCCCCACCCTGTTAAGGCTCCAGTTTTTATTTTTCTACACTCTATGTCCATATGTACACATTATTTAGCTCCCACTTGTAACTGAGAACATGTGGGTATTTGTCTTTCTGTGCCTGGGTTGTTTCACACTGGAACATGACCTCCAGTTCCATCCCCATTGCTGGAAAACACCTGACTTAATTCTTTTTATGGCTAAATAGTATTCCATTGTGTATATATACTACAATTTTCTTGATCCAGTCTTCACTGACAGGGTGATTCCACATCTTTGCTATTGTGAATGGTGCTGTGATAAACATATTAATATATGTATCTTTTTTTACATAATGATTTATTTTCCTTTAGATATATACCCAGTAGTGGAACTGCTGAATTGAATGGTAGTTCTATTTTTTAGTTCTTTGAGAAATCTCCATACTGTTTTCCACAGAGGTTGTCCTAGTTTACATTGCTACCAAAAGCATATAAGGATTCCCTTTTCTCTACATCCTTGCCAATATCTGTTATTTTTTGTCTTTTTAATGATAGCCATTCTAACTGATGTATGATGATATCTCATTGTGGCTTTAATTGGCTTTTCTCTGATGATTAGTGACATTGAGCAGCTTTTCATATGTTTATTGGCCATTTGTATGTCTTCTTTTGAAAAAAAATGCCTATTCATGCCCTTTGTCCACTTTTTTTGATAGGGTTGTATTTTTTATTGTTTTTGAGTTGTTTGAGTTCCTTGTAAAATTATAAATATTAGTTCCTTGTTAAATGCATTGTGTGAAAACATTTTCTCTCATTCTGCAGGTTATCTGTTGACTCTGTCAATTGTTTCTTTTTCTATTCAGAAGATCCTTAGTTTAACTCAATTCCATTTGTCTATTTTTGTTTTTGTTGCTTGTGCTTTTGAGATCATACTGATAAAAATCTTTGCCTATACCAATGTCCTGAGGTATTTACCCTATGTTTTCTTCTAGTAGTTTTATAGCTTGGGGTCTTATGCTTAAGTCTTTAATCAATTTTGAGTTGATTTTTCTATATGGTGAGAGATAGGAGTCTAGTTTTATTCTTCTTCATACGAATATCCGGTTTTCCCTGTGCTATTTATTGAAGAGAGCATTCTTTCTCTAACGTTTGGCGTCTCTGTCAAAAATCAGCTAGCTGTAAATATATGGATATGTCTCTTTCTTCTCTATTCTGTTTCATTGGTCTATGTGTCTGTTTTTATAGCAATACCATGATGTTTTAAGTTACTATAGCTTCATAGTATAATTTAAAGACAGAGAGTGTGATGCTTTCAACTTTGTTCTTTTTGCTTAGGATTGCTTTGGCTATTTAGAATCTTTTGTGATTCCATATAAACTTAGAATTGTTTTTCCTATCTCTCTGAAAAATATCATTGGTATTTTGATAGAGATTTCTTTGAATCTGTAGTTTGCTTTGAGTGGCATGGTCATTCATATAGTTTGAATATTTGACCTCGCCCAAATCCCATGTTAAATTGCAATCCCAGTGCTGGAGGTATGGCCTGAGGGGAGGAGTTTGGGTCATGGGGGCGGATCCCTCATCAGTTTCTGCTGTTGTCCCAATAGTTGGTGAGTTCCTGTAAGATCTGGTTATTTTAAAGTGTGTCTCCTACCAGTCCCCTCCCTGGCTCTCTATCTCTCTTCCTCTCCCTCTTTGTTGCTCCTGCTTTTGTCATGTGATGTGCCTACTCCCTCTTCATCTTCTGTTATGACTGTAAACTTTCTGTGGCTTCCTTAGAAGCCAAGCAGATGCCAGCGCCATGCTTCCTCTAAAGCCTGCAGAACTGAGAGCCAATTAAACCTCTTTTATTTATGAATTACCCAGTCTCAAGTATTGCTTTATAACAATGCAGAATGGTTTAATACAGTCATTTAAACAGTATTAATTCTTCTGCTCCATGAGCACGGGATGTCTTTCCCTTCATTTGTGTCCTCCTCAATGTCTTTCATCAGTGTTTTGTAGTTTTCCTTGAAGAGATTTTTCACCTCTTTGGTTAAATTTATTCCTATGTATTTCTTTTGTGTGGCTATTGTGACTGGGATTGCATTTTTAATTTCTTTTTCAGATAGTTCATTATTGGTGTATGGAAACAATGCTAAATTTTGGTGTATGGAAACAATGCTAAATTTTGTATGTTAATTTTTTTATTCTACAATTTCACTGAATTTGTTCATCAGCTCTAAGAGATTTTGTGGTAGAGTCTTTAGGTTTTTCTATATATAAGATTATGTCTTCAGCAAGAGGGTCAATTTGATTTCCTCTTTTCTAATTTGAATGCCCTTTATTTCTCTCTCATTCCTAATTGCTCTTGTTGGCACTTCCAGGACAATGGTGAATAACAATGTTGAAAGTGGGCATCCTGTCTTTTTACAGTTCTTGGAGGAAAGGGTTTCAGCTTTTGCCCATTAAGTATGATTTCAGGTGTAGGTTTGTCATTTGTGGCCTTCATTATGTTAAGGTATTTTTTATGACGAATTTGTTGAGGGATTTTATGATGAAGTGATGTTCAATTTTATCAAATTAGTTTCTGCATATATTGAGATATTTATATAGATTTTGTCCTTGATATTGTTGGTTGATATATCACATTTAATGATTTACATATGTTGAAACATCCTTGCATACCTGGGATAAATCCCACTTGATCATAGTGTATTATCTTCTTGATGTGTTGTGTTCAGTTCGCTAGTGTTTTGGGGAGAACTTTTGCATCTAGGTTCATCAATAATAGTTGCCTGTGGTTTTTTTTTTTTTTTTTTTTTTTTTTTTTTTTTTTTTTTTTTTTTTTTTTTTTTNTCTTTTCTAAAAGTATGATCAATTTCAGCAGTAAAGCCATCTGGTCCTGGGCTTTCCTTTGTTGAGAGAAGCAGTTATCTAACATCAGGAAGCATCTGACATTTATTTATACAAATTTCTTGGTGTGAGTTCAAAGTGACTACAGAATATGGAACTGTGAAACAACCACCGCCTACATCTGAAACAAGAATTAAGTGTTCTGAAAAATGAAATGTAATCTTTAACAAATATTAGAACACTAAAGCAGGGATGCCTATTAGGCATGTCTTTAGTGTTAGGAAATAGACATGTATTAGTATTTTAAAATAATTTTGAAATATTATTTTCTTACAAATAAAAATGATTCATATAGTATAACTAGTTTTTAACTCTACATTTATAAAAATATCTCTCTGGTCCATTTGTACTTATTTATACAGCATCACAATTTTCATTCACAGTTTCTTCATGTGAAAGCTATTTTATAGGATATGGTAGAAACAGCCTTTTCATGTCAAACTAAAACAAATAAAGATCATTCCTAATGCAAGCCAATACAAACTAAAATAATTTGCAAATCACAAGAATATATTTTCAAATTTTCTGTTGCAGATACTGCATTTGCATTAGTTTCCAACTAAATTTTACTTTTAGAGCAGAAAAGTTTTATAATTTGTAATGTGACTTTTTTTATATATCCACATTAATTACCATACAGTACAAATTCCTCATTGAAAAACTATATTCTCAAAACAAATGTAAAAATAGTATTTTGACTTAAAATTGAAGGAATTAAGAATAAATTTGGGCATTCAACTGTGCATATCTCTAATTGAAAGGATTGAGTCCATTTTGAAATATGGGTAAAATTTACTATAGAGATTTAATTTTCAAGTAAAATATTTTATTTGAGCTATCCAATATGTCTATGAAAATGCAAATGGATTCCAAAACAAACTTTAAAATTTCTCTCAGGAACAAAGAAACTGAACTTAATTTAACTACTGTAATTGTCATTTTCAGACCTGCTCCATTGGGCTTCTTTGTGGTGATGAAATAAGGAGAATTACCTGTTTAACTCCCAGCTTTCAAAGAACAGATCCCATTTCCACACAGACATATACAGTTTCCCCTTCTGAGACTTTGGTCAGTAGCTTTCCATCTATAAAGGCTACTAGAATACCAACCATAATGGATACTTATCCAGTTGATCAAGGTAAGTAGAAGTAAGATATTAAGAAGTTTGAGTTTGAAAAAGTTGTGTATTAAAAGCATATTTTCTGAATTATTAAAATCTTTTTTTCTGAGATACATGATTTTTAGGGTTGAAAATTGAGCATTATTGGTTATGTGTCCTGTTTTAAGTTTTGTTTTAAGCAATGTTGTTTGCTAATACTATTTCTGGGTCAGTAAAAAAAATGTAAATTAACAGTTTTTATTCCACTGTCCACTGTGTAAATTTTAATAGACAACTGGACCTCAATCCCAGCACATTTTGTTTTAAAAGGGCATTGTGCTACTTGCTTCAGTGTGTCTTTACTTCATAGTCTCTGAGTCATTAATGTAAATTTATATTCCTATTAAATTATTTGATTAATACTCAGATAAAAGATATGTGTTTATTTTCCTATTGTGAATTATTTTAACAACTTGAGGCTGTTTTTTACATGTCCAATTATTTAATTTTCTAAATCAACTGATGTCATATTATAAACAGTACATTGTATATTAAATTCCAAATTTACTCTTCATGTAGTCAATGCCACTTCGGATAATCAGAGTAAGAATTGTAGTTCTTAGCAAGGAATTCTTTAAGAAAAAAATAATTTTGAAGACTATTGGATATTCTAAGTAGAAATGTACCTTGTCTATTTTTCATCTATGTAATTTCTATTCTTTTAAAAATTTAAATTGAAATATAGTGTTATCTAATATAAACAGAACATTTTGCCTATTGAAGAAGTAAAACAATATTTCTAACATTTCTAACCCGATAGGTCAAACATTCATTGGTTGTGTCAATGCAAAGGAGTTGTAATTTTTCATGTTTTCTAATTCAAAGGAGTCATTTAGTTGGGAATATGTCAATTCTGTGTAATGCCATTTATCCTGATTTTAACCCTCCCATGGAGTGTAAATAATAGGAATCTTTGCATTTATGCAGTTTGTGAAATCATTAAACCTCCTCATATACATTTTTAGAAATATGATGTACAGAACCATATTTGTCTGCATATAATGGATGTAAGGTGGCAGTGCAATTTGCCTGAGATTTATCCCAGTGCCAAAGTGGTTCATTTCTAATTCATTTTTCTAATCTTTTTGACTTTTTCCTTTTTGTAGGTCCAAAACAGACAGGCATTGTCAAGCATGACATTCTCCCAACCACTGGTTTGGCAACGTTAAGAATTAGCACACCCTTGGAAAGCTACTTACTCGAAGAACTGATTGTCACTAGAGAGCTTTCAGCAAAACACAGCCTTCTTTCTTCCACAGATGTTTCCTCTTCTCCATTCCTGAATTTTGGTATTCATGACCCAGCACAAATTGTCCAGGACAAAACATCGGTATCGCATATGCCTATTCGAACTTCAGCAGCCACACTAGGTTTCTTTTTTCCTGATAGGAGAGCAAGGACCTCATTTATCATGTCTTCCTTAATGTCAGATTTTATTTTTCCTACACAATCTTTATTATTTGAGAACTATCAGACTGTTGCTTCATCTGCTACCCCAACGACTTCAGTAATTAGAAGCATTCCAGGGGCTGATATTGAGTTAAACAGACACTCATTACTCTCCCGTGGATTCCTGCTTACAGCTGCCTCCATAAGTGCAACTCCAGTTGTCTCTAGGGGGGCTCAAGAGGATATCGAAGAATATTCAGCTGTTTCTTTAATTTCAAGAAGAGAGCACTGGAGATCGCTCAGCTCCTCGATGTCTCCCATTTTTCCTGCTAAGATAATTATATCTAAACAGGTAACCATCTTAAACTCATCAGCTCTGCACCGGTTCGGTACAAAAGCCTTCATTCCCAGTGAATATCAGGCTATTACTGAAGCTTCAAGCAACCAGAGACTCACAAACATCAAATCACAGGCTGCTGATTCTTTAAGAGAATTAAGCCAAACATGTGCAACATGTTCTATGACTGAAATAAAATCCTCTCATGAATTCTCAGATCAAGTTTTGCATAGCAAACAGTCCCACTTTTATGAGACATTCTGGATGAACTCAGCGATATTAGCCAGCTGGTATGCACTAATGGGAGCTCAAACTATCACTTCTGGGCATTCATTTTCTTCTGCTACTGAAATAACACCATCAGTGGCATTCACAGAAGTGCCATCTTTATTTCCTTCTAAAAAGAGTGCAAAAAGAACAATTTTATCCTCATCCTTGGAAGAATCCATTACCCTATCAAGTAATTTGGATGTTAATTTATGTTTGCATAAGACTTGTTTATCCATTGTCCCTTCACAAACTATCTCTTCAGACTTGATGAATTCTGATTTGACTTCAAAATTGACTACTGATGAACTGTCAGTATCAGAAAACATTTTAAAACTATTGAAAATAAGACAATATGGCATAACTACGGGCCCCACTGAGGTACTAAATCAAGACAGCTTATTGGACATGGAAAAAAGTAAAGGATCTCATACACCGTTCAAACTTCACCCAAGTGATAGTTCTCTAGATTTTGAGTTAAACTTACGAAGTTATCCGGATGTTACTTTAAAGACATATTCAGAAATTACACTTGCAAATGACCTCAAAAATAATCTGCCACCATTGACAGGCTCAATGCCTGATTTTTCAGAAGTCACTACCAATGTTGCATTTTATACAGTTTCAGCAACTCCAGCACTTTCAATACAGACGTCTTCCTCCATGTCTGTAATTACTCCAGATTGGCCATATTTTATAGATTATATGACCTCTCTTAATAAAGAAGTCAAGACTTATTCAGAATGGTCCAAATGGGAACTTCAGCCTAGTGTACAATATCAGGAATTTCCCACTGCAAGCTGGCATCTTCCCTTCACTAGATCTCTTACTTTGTCTTCACTGGAATCCATTGTGGCACCTCAACAGCTGATGATTTCTGGTGAGTTTCTCAGTTTCTGTTCAGTAAACTTTTAGAAATGAGTTTCTTTTCTACAGAGAAGAAAGAGCCTGTCATGGTCACCAGGTGCTCTAAACAGCCTCGTTGTAATCAGGGCAGCAGCCAGTTCAATGGAGAAGGCACCTGCTGTTGTACCTGACACAGATGGTTATTCTTTATGCACTGCCACAAAGGCTACCAGATCAATACAGTAGTAGGTTGGAGACAGCTATACTGCTGGCAAGCAATCAGAAACTGAACTAGTTCAATTCATTACAACAGATCTTTCAAAGTTTAGAAATAACTTTTATTATTCTCATTTCTTGAAATAGCTTCTTTGTCAGGTTGAACACAATGTAACATACTCTTTCTAACGGTATCTTCGGTGGTGGCATTTTTTTTATATGGGAAAGATGAAATCACTGGAACTTTATTGAGATTTCCTGTCCTCTATGGCATGGTATATCATTTTTAAATTTGAAGTTTTGATGTTTCATTTTATATAATTCAGAATATAAGTTAATGTACTGTATTTTATTTAACAAAAGCACTATACAAAAAATGAAAGAGACAATATCTGTGAATTTGAATTCAGAGCTTTGATATATTAATGACAAGCCAGTTTTCTTAGATAACAGTTCTTACTTTAAAGCACATTTGAAAGCACTAATCTCTTCTCCCCTTGTAATTGCTATCAAATTGGTAAGGTAACGCTATCAAATTGCGCTTATCAGAAATAGAAGATTTTTCATTATTTAAAGAAGTTCTATCTTGTGGAATTTTCAAGTGTTACTTTGTGGCAGTGAAATTAATTTTCCTTCAATGATAAATTTTTAGTGTTTTGTGTCTGTGTATCTATGGTTGTGTTTTTTTGTTTCATATATTACCTCAATGTTTAAAGGAGTTGGATGTGTAACTTATGGCTGAAAATTCAGTAACATGAAAGAACAAGTCATTCTATTTGGTATGTTTAATATGATATAATTTTGTCTACAAAATTTCTTATGCATGATAAAATTAATTACAAATTTAAATGTAGCATTCTCCTTGTACTTTTACAGACTGATAGCTTGTGGTTTAGCTGTTATAACTCACATACAATGCCTAATACATCATTTCCCACATATAAGGTTCTTGGTAAATGTAGCAGAGTTAAAACGTCTCTCAAACAATACATTCTATAGCCAGCTCTTGGAAATAGTCAGAACACAAATTCTTAATTGTTAGGAAATAAAACCTTAAGTTTGGTCTTTTAAAACATAATTTTGCTACTTTTCACTCTTCCCATTCTTCATTCCCATTGCAACTATTCTTTGATTATTTTGACCTCACCTACATCTCCTAATCTCCTTCCAGTTTTTCATGCCTTTCTAGTCATTTAATCATTATGATAAATCATTTGCAAGGCATTTGTTGACATTTTCCAATATGTTTATGCTCTGTGTTGATCAGGGTCACATCAGTGAATAAACACAGTCTAATTGGGTATTTGGGGAGAGTTTAATAGAGTGATTATTTATTAAAATGTGAGTAGAGTTTAAGGAAAACTAAGGATCTTATGGTTCTGAAGAGAGCAATAACAGCAAAACATAGTTACCAGCACTGGGCCTAAAGAGACAGAGGAAAGAGAAGGATCAGAACCTAAAATGGAAGGCTTCTAGGTTACAGAAGCTGTGGCCTTTGGAAGTAGGACACAGGTAATCCGATACGGACAGACAGGGAGGAGACTAGACCATACTAGACAATCCCTTTCCTGTTGTCTTCTAGTCTTTTGCAGGTGCTTCTTACTAACCAAAGTTGTTCAGTAGCTGGAGGCTAAAGCCAGTCCTTTGAATTGGTTTCCAGTGTTTAGAGGGTAGAATAAACATTCTACTGCTGTTATGAATAGTGCAGTGATGAATATACAAATGTACATGTCTTTTTAGTAAAACTATTTTATTTTATTTTGAGTATATATCCAGTAATGATATTGCTGGGTCAAAGAATAGTATTTATTTTATCTCAAAATTGAAAATGTTTAACTCTGAAAGCAAAATTAGAAAATTATAAATTAAATGATGATAGTGAGTACATTTTATAGTACATTAACTAAAACTAGTACCTTTCTAAGACAAAAAAAATGATCTTAAGCATTGTTAAAGAAAATATATGCAGCTATGTTTTACCTTGTAAGACAGACATATGATTTTTAAGTGTTCTTTTAAATTAATGGCAAAATGCTGACCACTAGAACAGTAAAACAATTTGCAAAAAATAACTATATGCAGTAAAATATATTCAAAAATTATTAAGAGCAACTCAGTACCAAATTCAAAATGTGATACAAATTGTAACTACTTGTTAGTCTTTTTTTTTTTTTTTTTTCTCCCAATTATAATGGTCTGAATTAGGAAAGTCACAGTGAAGGCACTCTGTTGGTGGGAGTGTAAATTGGCACCATCTTTCTGGAGGATTATTTTCTAATAGACATTTTAAAAACATTAAAATATCATAATTTCAACTTTAGAAAATTATTACTGATATAGTAAAATTACATGAAAATTTAAGAAAATTGGAAAACAACTATTATCCTAATAGAGTGGCTTTATTAAATAAATATTGACATGGAAAATTGCTTCTCTCATCCTATGGGAAAAAAAAAAAGGTAAACCATGTATACAACCTATTTCTAGATACATGTATACATGCACACCACACATAGGCAACCTAATTCTTCCAGAACCTTAATATTGTTTTTAATGTTTACTTTTATTTTCTACATGCTTTACAAATTACTATATATGCTTTATCAGAACAATATGTTCTTGCAAATATGTGTTTTATTGAGATATTAAGAATACTTCAAAAAGCATATTTGATCATTTTATTCCTATTAGATTAAAATAAACTACAAGAATTTTGAGAAATATATTCATGTAGAAAATTATTGTAGGTCATAGCATTATAATAGTTAACAGGAAATCAATTGAAAAAAGTATAATATATATCTTGCATGGAATACAGAGATATATTTTATATACAAACATGCCATCTACATATTTTTAATAAAATTGTATGTTTATGTTAAAATCATTAATCACATTTCTACAGCATTCTTTACATTTTAGTGAAATTAGAAGAAAAATTGAAAGGAATTAATCGCATCTTTTTTTTTTTTTTGAGGCGGAATCTCGTTCTTGTTGCCCAGGCTGGAGTGCAATGGTGCGATCTCGGCTCACTGCAACCTCCGTCTCCTGGGTTCAAGCGATTCTCCTGCCTCAGCCTCCTGAGTAACTGGGATAACAGGACTGTGTCACTACTCCCGGCTAATTTTGTATTTTTAGTAGAGATGGGGTTTCTCCATGTTGGTCAGGCTGGTCTTGAACTCCCAACCTCAGGTGATCCACCCACCTCGGCCTCCCAAAGTGTTGGGATAACAGGTGTGTGCCACTGCGCCTAGCCTAATCACATCATTTTATTCAACGTTCAGGTGTTCATTGATGGTCTACTTTGTGACAGGCACTAGCCAGCACTATGATTGTTTGTTTGTTTTCCCGCTTGCTTATTTGGGCCCAGAAGTGTTAAAATATGAGCTATAACTCCTTAAAACAGTAATATATTTTTTCTTTTCTACCTATTTTGAATCATATGTTTATATCCTAGTGTTTTTTGAATAATGTTTGTATCCCAAGGTTTTCAAACTCCTCATTCCTATATTTACATTTTATAAACCAGCAAATAAGGAAGAAGTTTTCTTTCTGATTAAAACTATTAAACACCAAAGAAGATGTCCAACCTACAAGTAAAATGTAGACACTTCCAACCATACCTCTCCAAGTTACTTTACTACATTAGGAGTCACTCAGAACCCTTTTCCTGTTGCCAAGGAAGTACTTGCATAGAAGACATAATCTTTTATAACAACATATAACATCACTTTTGTTCTAATTTACTTAAAGTATATACAATTAACCTCATTTGGAACTAACCCAGTAATGAATGCTGCTGGTTTTCCTACAGGCCCGACTGTATCTGCTGAAACCCAGCACACCCACGAGCAATAAGTTCGAAAGTAAAATCCTGGCATTTTCTTTCCTTTACATCTCCTAGCACTTTCCTAACAAATGAAAACCCTATGCTTTTGTGCTGTGCTAGTTTGTAGTATTCCAGAGCATTCATTATTTGCATTTCATTCCCGCTAGTCACTGTGTGGAACAGTGTTATTGATATTATATAAAGAATACAGTAGAGTGGTTGTGATAGTTTAATAATACAAGCATTTTTTGTGCATGCTACAGCTCTTTGGTTTTGAAATACTTTCATTTTCATTGCTGAATACCCATCTCAGTGGTACGTGACCTTGGAAAAATAGCATAGACCAAGGATGGGCAAACTATGGCCTGCAGGCCAAATCTGGCCCATTCCTTGTTTTTGGAAAGACAGTTTTACTGGAACACAACTATAACTATACCAATTCATGTACATCAGCAGTCCCCAAAATTTCTGGCACCAGGGACCAGTTTCGTGGAAGACAGTTTTTCCACGGGGGGCTGAGGGATGGTTTTGGGCTCAGGGCTGCACTACTTCAAATTACTAGGCATTAGTTAGATTCTCATAAAAAGCATGCAACCTAGATCCCTCACATGTGCAGTTCCCAATGGGGTTCACCTCCTAAGAGAATCTAATGCAGCTGTTGATCTGATAGGAGGCTCACCTCCTGCTATGTGGCCCAGTTCCTAATAGGCCACAGACAGCTACCAATCCATGGCCCAGTGGTTGCTGACCACTGGTTTACATATTATCTATGATTAATTTTGTACAATGACAACAAAGTTGAATAGTTGAGACAGAGGTTGTGTCACACATAACAAGCTCAGAATACTTACTATGTTGTTCTTTATAGGAAAACTTGCCAGCATCTGATACAATGATATGGGTAAATGTTGACAATTCTCAGTTTGGTTTATTATACTTTTCTGGCCAAGTTTTAGTAACAGCCATAAATGGACTCAGAAAAATTCAGATTTCAGACCTGCTTAATTCTATTGTTCTATCTCAAGTCACAATGACCCTGTCTTCTCTACCACTCTGATGGCTCCCTATCATAAACACATAGACAGTGGCAGACACCCATTATCTGCCCTTCGTGAAGTCCTCAGATCTGTTCAGTGTTATCTTCAGGGGTGTGTGACCTCAGAAGGACTTCACTCTTGATGGAGCCATAGTATGTAATAGCTCAGTCAGATTCAAAGGGAGTGCAACGTAAGGGCATTATGCAAGCCACTGGCTTCAGTGTTTCCACTGTTGTGGTAAGAATAAAATGCATGTATGAACCATGAAATATGAATTATGTAATTGTGATGTTTCCTCCTAATTGTTAAATTCTCTTATATTTGTCATTAAAGCTGGCATTACACAACATAAAGATAAATGATAGTATTTATGCCAACATTTGAAAATTTTTCTTACATAGAATGACATTAAACAGCAAATAAAATACCATAAAATGATGAGATAAGGGCCATAAAACAAAGGAAAAAGCTTTAATTACCTGTAACAGTACATTTTCCCTATTTTTTTGAACAAATGTCCCTGATTTTCCTTTTCAGTTCAGCCCCAGAACATTTTGCATGTAGCCCGGTCCAAGGTGCCACTATTTTGTAATTTCCTTCCCTACTCTGCCACCCCAGTTTTGTGCACAGACTCCTCTTCACATGCTGATAACTTAAATGTTAGAATCCTCCACCATTTACTTTTAGATGTTTCCCATCACTCTCTTTCTCCCTTCCTGCTTTCTTTCCACTCATCTTTCATTCTTTAGTCAATTCTTATTCCTTTATTCCATAATTTGTCTTTCCTCTTTCACTCGTAGCTTCAAATATCTGCAGAGATATATACTCTTATTTTGTACTATTTATTGTGTTTCACCTATAAGTCTCTCAATACTTTAAACTTGACATAAAATCGTTATCTTCTCAACACCAAAATCTCCATCTCCCTCCCTACCCATATTTCCTTTACCCTGATTCATCTCTCTTGTGAAATTTACATCCATCTGCATTTCTAAACTTCAGCATAAACTTTATTTTATCAAAAGTACTATGAATTCTATTTAGGAATTCTCTCAGCTTTTTATGTCTCTTTATTATTACTCCAGTTTTGGCTCTTATGATCTCCTTTGAACTAATGCAGTTCTTTCTAAATGGACAATTTCTAGTCTCTATTCTTTCTATTCTGCCTTCCTTATTTTCAGAGGTTTAAAAAATAATAAATACATATACATATTATTTTCTTTCCTCTGTTTTAAAAGTTATAAGAGTTATTCATTTTTTATGAGAAAAGGTTTAAAATCCTAAGCATTCCAAGTAGTAGAATCAACCTTGGTTGCATCATCTAAAGTCATTCTCTACCACTCATTTCTAAGCTGTTTTATGATTCACCATTCCTCAGTCCTGTCATAGAGTTGCACAACTCTGAACTTTAGTGTTCATGAATGCCCTTTATTGCCCAGTCTATCAGAATTCCCGTCCTAAGACACAATTCAAATGTCACTGCCTATTGAAAGACTTCTGTAAAAAAAATAAAAATAAAAATAAATAAATAAATAAATAAATGAAGATTTAATTTTTCCCTTTATCCTTGCTCCTATAGAATATTGTGCATAACTCAATGTCACTTTGACTTTGGTCATTTATTGTTTGTTAGCTTCTCTCAGCAATATTTGGGCTTTTTCGGGAGAAGTTATATGTTAATAGATATAATACTTTATCCAAAGCTTTGCTGTAAGGATGGAGATCCCAGAAAAGTCTGTAAGTCATCTATCTTAAAAACTGTCTTATCAACTTAATATAGGTTAAGAAGGCTTAGCTGTGGAAGCTTCTATGAACAGAGCAACATAAGCTATGAATATGTAGAAGTCTAGGAAGGGAAAACACCCTGGGACTAAAAATAAATAAACAAATATAATGTGACTGGTTCCTAAGGAAGAAGTTGGGTGGCTCAATATACAGTAATCCCAATATATTATCAACTTAATGAGGGCTAAGAGTGACTTTGAACAGGTAAATGATTTGATACCACAAGACTCTAGGCAGCTAGTGAGACATGAAAAGATAAGAGATTATGGCTTATTTTGAAGGAACCAGCCAGTGCTTGATTCCAGATGTCCAGAAAGCAGGATTCATATAGGAAAGAGCTATCTGTTCTTGAGCAAAGATTCAGCTCAGTGAAGGTTCAGGACTTAATGTCAATTCTACACTGAGAATATGAATGAGAATGAGCATTTTCACATTCTAAGCAGAGGACCTAAGCCAATAACCTTGTCTGTGACCTGGTCCAATGATAATAAAGTAAGGCTTGTGGAGGACATTTATAAGGAGGAAATGGTTGGACCAAGAAACAGCACAGATACTCAGCGGGTATCTCTAGAAATCATTGCAATGAAGACAAAAATTCCTGGTTTCAAGGATAATTATAATAGTAACTGGCATTTATTTAATACCTGCTCCATAAATGAGAATGATCTGGGGTTGAATATTTGGTCTCTATACAACTTTGCAGATGATATAAAGGCAAAGACTACCTTGACTCAGGTTCCAGTGAGTTGGCATTGGAATTTGAGTGTGTGAAATCCAGATATCATGGATTTTGCCTTCCAATATACTGTTCAAGGAAGGAAGTGAGGTTCTGCTTATCATTTTTATCCTTCAGGCCTTCATTAACTTTCCTGCTAGGGCAGTTCTTAGCTGGGCCTTCTGGCGAAGAGCGTCTCTCACTCCAGGTATTGTGAGAGGCCAGGGCAGAATTGATTAAAGCAAGGGAGTAGGGATCAAAACTCGTTTCATCTCAAACCTGAGACTCACATTCTTTTGCCCATGGGCAGGACCAACATACCTAATTCTGCTAATGAGGAGAAGAACTTGCTTCTCCACAGACTTTTAAAATTCTGTTTACTAATGTCAGTCACTTGTACATAGAAAATTAATGAAAAGATATTTCTGTTGCCTCCCAAATCTATTTATACTTGAAGCATGTGGTGCAATATGACAAGTTGTCACTTTAACAGGCATCAATCAGCAATATTTTGAGATGATATTTTATGTCAATAATTAAGATGTTATTTAAACCCCTCAACAGTGTTATCACCTAAGTGTAATAGTGTTTACCATAAAATATATTCTTCTGTAATAATCATGTTTCACTTAGTAGCATATTTTATTGTGAGCACACCATATCCTGGACTCCATAGTTAGTGATACATTACTAAACAAGGAAACGAGACAAATTTTCTGCCCTCTGGAGCTTAACTTCTAGTGGAGAGAGACAGATAATAAACACTAAGCATGAAACACACAGAAACACACACACATACACACACACACACACACACACAGAGAGAGAGAGAGAGAGAGAGAGAGAGAGAAAGAGAGAGAGAGAGAGAGAATGTGATAAAAGAAAAAGCAGAAGTAGAGCAAGTGTGGGATGTCACAAGTTCTGGATTGAAGAGTGAGCGACAACAATGTTACATTCTACCATCAGGATTGATCTCTTTGAGGAAGACAACTTGAAGAGGCTGAGAGCTAGCTGTGTAGCTATAGGAGGGAAGAATAGCTCACAGAGCAAATAGCCAGTACTGTGTTAAGGTAGGCATATGTTCACATTTTCTAGGGTCATCCGGGGCAACAGTGTGGATGAGCAGGCAAGCAAGGTAGAGATTTGTAGAGGATGAAGTCACATAGATAATGGGGGAAAGGAGCACAATTAGATTCCAATAAGTTTAGGCAATTTTAAGACCTTGTTTTGTATTCTGAGTGGAAATAAAGACTTATTCCAGGGGTTCGGGCAGAGATGTGAAACGATCTGAGTGACCACTCTGACTGTACTATGGAGAACAGATGAGTATGTGGGGTTTGGGCAGGAAGACAGGAAGAGAAAATAGTTAAGAGGCTAATGCCCTAATCCAGGCAAGAAATGGCCATGGCTCAGTCTAGTCTGTCAGAATTGAAGGCTTGAGAAATGGTCAGATTCTGGACATGTTTTGAAGATTGAGTTAATGGAATTTTCTGATGCATTGGATTATTTTATTTTGATAATCACTTTTATGAAGCAGAGAGAAGCATCTTAAGACACTCTCTAAGGACAAATAAAGGAAAATAATGGAAACCAATTTTTAGACATGCTACAAGTAGGCTTATCAGAAATTTTTATCAGCTTTGAAACTGTCTGTAACAACAGCTCTATTATAATGCAAAACTCTGATAAGTTTATAATGACGTTCCTGATTACAACCCTGAGGCACAGAAAGAAACTCTGATATCTGTATCTACCAAAAGTTAATAAGTCATGTTGATTCTAAAATACATGTTTAGTGTTGTGCATCTATACTCATTCTTGGAAATTGATTTATGTCTTCATGTCAAATTGAGGAACTCTACTTAACTGTAATATTTAATAACATAAGCTATGAATGCCCTGATCATGTGATTTTTAACTAAAATATTCTATGCATATGTCTGTGTGTGTGTATGTGTAGTGTGCATTTTTATGTAACAGAAAGACAAAATGGAATGGAAAAACAAATATAATTTGAACGATTGAGAGAGAGAACAGAGGTAATAATTAGAAAATACAGAACTATAAAAGAAAATATTTAAAGAGGATGGTGGATGTTGAATACATGACATTTGATTATATTTACTCTAAATATTTTAATTGTGACACCAATGCTTGAATAGTGAATATTTGATGACAATGTAACATATTAGTCTTCTAGGTCTGCCATAATAAAATACCAGAAACTGATTGTCTCAAAACAGCAGAGATTTATTGTCTCACAATTCTGGAGTCTAGCTGTACTAAAGCAAAGTGTCAGCAGGGTCATGCTTCCTCAGAAAGCTACAGGGGAGAGTCCCTCCTTGCCTCCTCCTAGCTTCCTTGATGGTGGTCAAGCTTTGAAGTTTCTTGACTTGAAGCTGCATCACTCCAATGTCTGCATCAGATCACAGGTAATCTCCCCATGTGTCTTCACATCATCTTTTTAGAAGAATACCAGTCGTAATGGATTCAGTCTCGATCTCATCTTAAACAATTACACCTCTAATAACTCTATTTATAAATAACATCACATTCTGAGTTATTGGGGGTTGGGATTTTACATGCCACTGGGGAAATGTAATCCAATCCATTTTTAAAAGCTTCAATACTAAATTAGCTTTCTTCGAGATTACTGTTTCCTCCTAATGGCAAATTAAGCACAAGGCTGATACATCATGAAAAATAATTGCTTATATTCTTCATAATTTAATAATTTTCTTAAATAAGAAACTATTTTTAAATAAAATTATTTTGTTTGAAAGGTTAAAAGAAATATGAGATTTTTTGTGATTCAGACAAAAATTTCATGAATAAATATACATAGCACCATAGATTCGTTGATATTCTTCAGTCTTCTAAAGACCTTTCCCCATAAATATCTAAGAGGGAACAAGTGAGCAAAGATATTCTCAACATGTTTGTTTGGTATTTTCCCCCCCTCTGCCCTAGACAGATGTATTTGTACATTTTTAAATATATTAACCTGTCTTAATCTCAATTTTCTCATCTGAAAAATACTTAAGACTTGTAAAGTCACTTCTTTCTTTAACATTCTAAAAACCTGGAGTTGGGCATATATTCATTACAAATGAGCCTCATTCTCCAAAAAGATGGATTGAGGAAGTTACTTTCAAAGAACAAGTAGGAAATGCACTGATCACCAAGTCACAATGTTGCTTACATGATTTTGGTGAACTCTCACTGTTCTCAGATCACTTATTAGAGGTTTTTTACTGGCTAGTCAAGGTTGATATAAACGCTATCATACTAAAGCAAATGTTAGCTCAAAGTCCTTATGCATTTTCCAAAATTTTTTAAAGTCCTTCGGTTGTTCAATTTCAGTGCCTGGTAATATGGCAGAATTTTGGAAGGTGAATAAATCCTAGAATTTCTATTCTATAACTTCCTAGCTCTTTGTCTTTAGAAAAGTTCTATGACATAACCTCAGTTTGCTCATCTATAAAATAGGGCTACCACTAATTTTGTGCAGTCATTTTGAGGATTATATGAATTTATCTATGTAAATTGCTGTCACAGTGCCACCTAAATGTTAGCCTGTCCCCAGACTTTCAGTTTTGAAATTTAATTCCATATACTCTTTAGTTTCTAAACTACTGACACAATTCATTTACTACCTGTCTAGTTCCTTAAGCTTAGAGTACTTGAAACCTAAACTTGGTGCTTGCCCTGAATTTTATTACTATGTACCATACCTTTGACTTCTTCACTTACTGCTGACTAATTTACCATATTCTGACATTTGATTTCTAAACATGGTCACATTCTTGCCTCTGTTGTGGTTCTGTGTACCTGACCATACTTTAGCCAGGGGCTTCCAACGCTTCTCTAGATCTTATTAATTGCTATTTATATGTTTTAATGTTTCACTAGCTCACTAATACTCTGAGTCAGTTCTTACCACCTTCCCTGGACTCCCTGCTTCTGCCCTGAGGTTGTCTCTTCCTTACTAAGAGCCTTACTCCTCATCCTGCTTTGACAACTTGAGGTTATGTAATATCTAACCCCTCCTTTCTATGTTTTCAGTTCTAAGAACCTTCAAGTGTAGAAACCACATTAACTTTTGTATTCCAATAATGTCTTCCTTTTTAAATGAAATGCTCTTTATTTTCCCTTTCCTTTGAAATTTTTGTAATATTTTATTTTCTAAAAAACATTTTAATCCTGAAGAAACAAGACATGAAAATTCAATCCATATTTTCATGTGGATAAAATTCTGTATATAATTTGGAAACATCAGATGATACGGATAACTCTTTTAATTTAAGATTATGATTAAGCACTATACTTTTCTGTTTGATTTTCAATCACACTCTTACTCTGGGTGAAGTTTCCCTAAGTAGCTTACCATTTTGGTTTGACATTGGATACATTTTTATCTTCTCTAATGTACTTTCTCTCTTTTGATACTAGTGCCTCTATCACTCTCTAAACAGCCTGATGAGGTTTCTGTAATAGAAGGAAATAAAGTTGTATTTTATCATTTTGACACCTGAAATCAATAAAGCAAAATTGTGTTCTTTTAGATCATGTAATATTTCTACCTGAAGGCATATATGTATCATTGTGTACACTTGAAAAATACTTCGTTTTTAAAACCAACAGGGGCTGTAAATGAAATGACGTAGTTTTCATCAACTGACTGAATAAATGTACTTATTTTATTAACCCCACAGGAATTATGCCCTCAATTTTATATTTGATTGAACTTTAAAAACACAAGAAATGAATATATCAGTTTTTGTTTATTTTTGTTTTAACTGTGAACATTTTATTAGGACTGAGACTTCTCCCTCAAGGTTTTTCTTTGTTTCCAGCTGAATCCCGTTAATTGACTCAAGGTAGCTTTTGAGCAAATCTTATTCTGAGACTCTGTGATTCATGTGTTCCTTGCTTATCAATATTATACTGGGAAATGGTTTGTTATTTTATTCAACCACAGCTTAACTGAAAATCTTTTTTAAATTAATTGATTTTTTTATAGTTTAAGTTCTAGTATACAGGTGCAGAATGTACAGGTTTATTACATACGTATATACATGCCATGGTGGTTTGTTGCAACCATCAACCTGCCATCTACATTAGATATTTCTCCTAATGCTATCCCTCCCCTATCCCCCACCCACCAACAGGCCCTTATGTGTGATGTTCCTCTCCCTGTGTCCCTGTGTTCTCATTGTTCAACTCCCACTTATAAGTGAGAACCTGTGGTGTTTGGTTTTCCGTTCCTGTGTTAGTTTGATGAGAATGATGGTTTCCAGCTTTGTCCATGTCCCTGCAAAGGACATGAACTCATCCTTTTTTTATGGCTGCATAGTATTCCATAGTGTATATGTGCTACTTTTTCTTTATCCAGTCTATCATTAATGGGCATTTGGGTTGGTTTCAAATCTTTGCTATTGTGAATAGTGCTGCAATAAACATACATGTGCATGTGTCTTTATAGTAGAATGATTTATAATCCTTTGGGTATATACCCAGTAATAGGATCGCTGGGTCAAATGGTATTTCTGGTTCTAGATCCTTGAGGAATTGACACACTGTCTTCCACAATGGTTGAACTAATTTACACTCCCTTATACTTTACATTTCCTAGAAATAGAAAAAGCTTTCTTATTTCTCCACAACTTCGCCAGTATCTGTTGTTTCCTGGCTTTTTAATGATCACCATTCTAACTGGCATGAGATGGTATCTCATTGTGGTTTTCATTTGCATTCCTCTAATCACCACTGATGATGAGTTTTTTTTCATGTGTTTGTTGCCTGCATAAGTGTCTTCTTTTGAGAAGTGTCTGTTCATATCCTTTGCCCACTTTTTGATGGGGTTGTTTTTTTCTTGTAAATTTGTTTAAGTTTCTTGTAGACTCTGGATATTAGCCTTTTATCAGATGAATAGATTGCAAAACTTTTTTCTCATTCTGTAGGTTGCCTGTTCACTCTGATGATAGTTTCCTTTGCTGTGCAGAAGTTCTTTAGTTTAATTAGATCCCATTTGCAAATTTTGGCTTTTGTTGCATTGTTTTTGGTGTTTTAGTCATGAAGTCTTTGTCCATACCTATGTGCTGAATGGTATTGATTGCCTAGGTTCTCTTCTATGGTTTTTATGGCTTTAGGACTTAATGTTTAAGTATTTAATACATCTTGAGTTAATTTTTATATAAGGTGTAAGGAAGGGATCCAGTTTCAGCTTTCTGCTTATAGCTAGCCAAATTTTCCCAACACCATTTATTAAATAGGGAATCCTTTCCCCATTGTTTGTTTTTGTCAGGTTTGTCGAAGATCAGATGGTTGTAGATGTGTGGCATTATTTCTGAGGCCTCTCTTCTGTTCCATTGGTCTGTATATCTGTTTTGGTACCAGTACCATGCTGTTTTGGTAATAGTAGTCATGTAGTATAGTTTGAAGTCAGGTAGCATGATACCTCCAGCTTTGTTCATTTTACATAGGATCATGTTGGCTATACAGGCTGTTTTTTGGTTCCATATGAAATTTAAAGTAGTTTTTTTCTAATGAAGAAAGTCAACATTAGCTTGATAGGGACAGCATTGAATCTATAACTTATTTTGGGCAGGATGGCCATTTTCACAATATCGATTCTTCCTGTCTATGAGCATGGAATATTCTTCAATTTGTTTGTGTCCTCTTATTTCTTTGAGGAGCAGTTTGTAGTTCTCCTTGAAGAGGTCCTTCACATCCCTTGTAAGTTGGATTCTTAGGTATTTTATTCTCTTTGCAGCAATTGTGAATGGGAGTTCACTCATGATTTGGCTGTTTGTCTATTATTGGTGTATGGGAATGCTTGTGATTTTTGCACGTTGATTTTGTATCCTGAGACTTGACTTAAGTTGCTTCTCAGCTTAAGGAGATTTTGGGCTTACATGATGGGGTTTTCTAAATATATAATCATGTCACCTTCAAACAGAGACAATTTGACTTCCTCTTTTCCTATTTGAATGTCCTTTATTTATTTCTCTTGCCTGACTGCTCTGGCCAGAACTTCCAATACTATGTTAAATAGAGTGGTGAGAGAGAACACCCTTGTGTTTTACCGGTTTTCAAAGGGAATGCTTCCAGCTTTTGCCCATTCAGTATGAAAATGACTGTGGGTTTGTTATAAATAGCTCCTAATATTTTGAGATACGTTCCATCAGTACCTAGTTTATTGAGAGTTTTTATCATGAAGGGGTATTGAATTTTATCGAAGGTCTTTTCTTCATCTATTTAAATAATCATGTGGTTTTTGTCATTGATTCTTTTTATGTGATGGATTATGTTTATTGATTTGCATATGTTGAACCAGCCTTGCATCCCAGGGATGAAGCTGACTTGATCATGGTGGATAAGCTTTTTGATGTGCTTCTGGATTCAGTTTGCCAGTGTTTTATTGAGGATTTTCACATTGATGTTCATCAGGGATATTGGCCTGAAATTTTTTTGTTGTTGTTGTGTCTCTAACAGGTTTTGGTATCAGGATGATGCTGATCTCATAATATGAGTGAGGGAAGAGTCCCTCTTTTATTGTTGTTTGCAATAGTTTCAGAAGGAATGGTACCAGCTCCTCTTTGGACCTCTGGTATAATTTGGCTGTGAATCTGTCTGATTCTGGGCTTTTTTTTTTTTTTTTTTTTTTGGTTTGTGTGCTATTAATTACTGCCTCAATTTCAGAACTTGTTATTGGTCTATTCAGGGATTTGAATCCTTCCTGGTTTAGTCTTGGGAGGATGTATGTTTCCAGGAATTTATCCTTTTCTTCTAGATTTTCTAGTTTATTTGCATAGAGTTGTTTACAGTATTCTCTGATGGTAGTTTGTATTTCTGTGGAATCAGTGGTGATATCACCTTTATTTTTTTTATTGTGTATATTTGATTCTTCTCTCTTTTCTTTATTAGTCTAGCTAGTGGTCTATTTTGTTAATCTTTTCAAAAAAACAGCTCCTGGATTCATTGATTTTTTTGATTTTTTTTTTTTTTTTTTGTATCTCAAACTCCTTCAGTTCTGCTCTGATCTTAGTTATTTCTTGTCTTCTGCTGGTTTTTGAATTTGTTTGCTCTTGCTTCTCTAGTTCTTTTAATTGTGATGTTAGGGTGTCGATTTTATATCTTTCCCACTTTCTCTTGTGGGCATTAACTGCTATAAATTTCCCTGTAAACACTAAGGAGTATCCCAGAGATGCTGGTACATTGTGTCTTTGTTCTCATTGGTTTCAAATAACTTCTTTATTTCTGCCTTCATTTCATTATTTACCTAGTAGTCACTCAGGAGTAATTTGTTCAGTTTCCATGTAGTTGTGTGTTTTTGAGTGAGTTTCTTAATCCTGAATTCTAATTTGATTGCACTGTGGTCTGAGAGACTGTTTGTTATGATTTTCATTGTTTTCCATTTGCTGAGGAGTGTTTTACTTCCAATTATGTGGTCAATTTTAGAATAAGTGTGATGTGGTGATGATAAGATGTAAATTCTGTTGATTTGGGGTGGAGAGTTCTGTAGATATCTGTTAGGTCCGCTTGGTCCAGAGCTGAATTCAAATCTTGAATATCCTTGTTAATTTTCTGTCTTGTTGATCTGTCTAATATTGCCAGTAGGGTTTTAAAGTCTCTCACTATTACTGTATAGGAGTCTAAGTCCCGTTGTAGCTCTCTAGGAACTTGCTTTATGAATCTGGGTGCTCCTGCATTGTGTATATATATTTAGGATAGTTAGCTCTTCTTCCAGTTGCATTGATCCCTTTACCATGACATAATGCCCTTCTTTGTCTTTTTTGATCTTTGCTGGTTTAAAGTCTGTTTTATCAGAGACTAGGATTGCAACCCCTGCTTTTCTGTGCTTTCCATTTGCTTGGTAAATATTTCTCCATCCCTTTATTTTGAGCCTATACATGTGAGACAGGTCTCCTGAATACAGCACACCCATGGGTCTTGACTCTTTATCCAATTTTCCAGTCTGTATCTTTTTATTGGGGCGTTTAGCCCATTTACATTTAAGGTTAATATTGTTATGTGTGAATTTGATCCTGTCATTATGACGCTAGCTGGTTATTTTGCCCGTTACTTGGTGCAGTTTCTTCATAGTGCTGATGGTCTTTATAATTTGGTATGTTTTTGCAGTGGCTGGTACTGGTTGTTCCTTTCCATATTTAGTGCTTTCTTCAGGAGCTCTGGTTAGGTAGGCCCGGTGGTGACAAAATCTCTCACGATTTGCTTGTCTGTAAAGGATTTTATTTCTCCTTTGCTTATGAAGCTTAGTTTAGTTGGATATGAAATTCTGGGTTGAAATTATTTTCTTTAAGAAAGTTGAATATGGCCCCTACTCTCTTATGGCTTGTAGGGTTTCTGCAGAGAGATCTGCTGTTAGTCTGATGGGCTTCCTTTTTGGGGTAACCCAAGCTTTCTCTCTGGCTGCTCTTAACATTTTTCCTTCATGTCATCCTTGGGAAATCTAAGGATTCTGCATCTTGGGGTTGCTCTCCTCAAGAGATATCTTCATGCTGTTCTCCATATTTCCTGAACTCGAATATTGGCCTGTCTTGCTAGGTTGGGGAAGTTCTCCTGGATAATATCCTGAAGAATGTTTTCCAGCTTGGTTCCATTCTGCCCTTAACTTTCAGGTACACCAATCAAATGAAGGTTTGTTCTTTTCACATAGTTCCATATTTCTCAGAGGCTTTGTTCGTTCCTTTTAATTCTTTGTACTCTCATCTTGTCTTCATGCTTTATTTCATTAAGTTGATCTTCAATCTCTGATATCCTTTCTTCAGCTTGATTGATTCAGCTATTGATACTTGTGTATGCTTCATGAAGTTCTTGTGCTATGTTTTTCAGCTCCTTAAGTTCATTTATGTTCTTCTCTATACTGGTTATTCTAATTAGCAATCCCTATAACCTTTTTTCAAGGTTCCTAGCTTCCTTGCAATAGGTTAGAACATGCTCTTTTAGCTCAGAGGAGTTTGTTATTACCCACCTTCTGAAGTCTACTTCTGTCAATTCATCTAAGTTATTCTCTGTCCAGTTTTGTTGTCTTCCTGGCAAGGAGTTGTGATCCTTTGGAGGAGAAGAGGAGTTCTGGTTTTTGGATTTTCAGCCTTTTTGTGCTTTTTTTTTTTCCATCTTCGTGGATTTGTCTACCTTTGGTCTTTGATGCAGGTGACCTTCAGATGGGGTTTTTGTGTGGATGTCCTTTTTGTTGATGTTGATGCTATTCCTTTCTGTTTGTTAGTTTTCCTTCTCACAGTCAGTCCCCTCTGCTGCAGGTCTGCTGGAATTTGCTGGAGGTCCACTCCAGACCCTGTTTGCCTGGGTATCACCAGCAGAGACTGCAGAACAGCAATGATTGCTGCCTGTTCGTTCCTCTGGAAGCTTCGTCCAAAGGGGCACCCACCAGTTGCCAGCTGGAGCTCTCTTGTATGAGGTGTCTGTCAATCCCTGCTGGGAGGTATCTCCCAGTCAGGAGTCACTGGGTTCAGGGACCCACTTGAGAGGCAGTCTGACCCTTAACAGAGAGCTCAAGGGCTGTGCTGGGATATCGGCTTCTCTCTTCAGAGTTGGCGGGCAGGAACATTTAAGTCTGCTGAAGTTGTGCCCACAGCTGCCTCCTCCCCAGGTGCTCTGTCCCAGGGAGATGGGAGTTTCATCTGTAAGTCCCTGACTGGGGCTGCTGCCTTTCTTTCAGATATGCCCTGCCCAGAGAGAGAAACTGTGTTTTAAACTATTATATTTGACTAGGGAGAGTTCTTGGCACTATGCTCACTGATTTTTCTCCTTTCTTTAGATGCTAATTTCTGGTCTCTTTTTCATGTTCATCTTCCTTCACTAGCTCTGTTTTCTAGGCCTTCTTCTCCATCATGGGTCTTGCTTTCCTCTGCACACATTTCTCAGCTATATGCTTTCTATTCTTATTAGTTTTCTGTTGGGTCTGTTATTTTCTGGTGGCTTTTTCCAAACACCATAGCTTCCTCACATAATTATGATGATCAGTGCTCAGTTGAAGACTTAAGGCTAACCCTATGCAGGTTTCTGGAAATCTCTGCAACTCACTTCTCTCTGGTACTGTGCACAGAAAATTCCATTTATTTTTGCCTTCCTAAATTCTCAACTCTATCTTCTCTACTCATGGAGAATGCCATGTTCCATTTGTGTTCCCACAATCTGTGCAGAAGACCAGATATTTTCTCCAGACAGTATGATGGGATAATCAAAGAGTTCACTGGCATTTCTAGTCTGTTGTCCAAAATGTAAAACCCTTGTTTTAGTTGTACTGGTCAGTTTTCTAGTTGTTTAGAGCAGAAGGTTAAATCTGGTGTACATTATAACATTATGGCTGGAAAAGGAAGATAGTTTATTTTTTATTGCTCTTAAGATAACTGCTTTTAGAAATTACATTTTTTTATGAAAAATTCTTACCATATGTTATAATTTTCTTTATAATTCTTAATTAAATTCTAGTTTTTAGAAATACTTTCCAACTAAATCACTTGAGACTTCTTTCATATATCACTCTTTAGACAGCTTTTTCTTCTACCTCCGTTTTCCTTAGATGTCAGCCTATTGTGCTACCAAGTCATTCTTTCATTCTTTCCAGTATTGCATTATGTTTATTTTCTTATTTAACTCTCCTTTCACTGGACAGTGAGTTTCTTATAAAAGCATAGCAATTCTTATATTTATTTGTATGTGTGATATATAATACCATGCTTGACATCTAGAATGTCTTCAACTATTTGTTTAATACACATTAAGTAATCAAATGGATAAATTAATAACAAGAAGCCCATTCTTTTCAATATAGATAATTAAATTTACACTTAGAGAGTGTCAGTTTAACAGATATATGTTTATTATTGAATCATGTGTTGATTTTATAAAATATATTATACTAAATTTTGTATGGATATATACTCTCACTCTGTATCGAGAGATGTTGACAAATACTGGTTTCTAAAATGTGCTATTGCATTTTTGGTAGGAATTTTTTTTTTCTTTTAGTCCCAGCTTAAAAAAATAAGGGTTACACTGAAGTCTATTTTTAAAAATATCTTGAAAGATTAGAATTAAGGCCGGATGGAGTGGCTCATGCCTGTAATCTTCGCACTTTGGGATGCTGAGGCGGGTGGATCACCTGAGGTCAGGAGTTCAAGACCAACCTGGTTCTACTAGAAATTCAAAAAAATCAGCTGGGCATGGTGGCAGACACCTATAATCCCAGTTACTTGGGAGGCTGAGGCAGGAGAATCACATGAACCCTGGTGGCAGAGGTTGCAGTGAGTCAAAATTATACCACTGCACTCCAGCCTGGGCAACAGAGTGAGACTGTCTCAAAAAAAAAAAAAAGTTTAGAATCAAATTGCTGTCATCCTTAATCATGCACAGGATCAAATGCTTTGTTATTTCCCTACATATTTTCTATTAATGCATAATTTTAATCTTGTATTAAATACTTTTCACCAACTTTAAGCCTTAGGTGGACTGGTGTAGAGCATAAAAAATGTGTAAATAGCCAATTTAAATAATGCATTCCATTGTTAAACATTAGATAAATGTGTAGTGCCTAGGACATATCCCCTGTACTGCTGTGGAAAGAAATATGAATTAAGTGCCCATTCTTATCAATTCTGCATTTTATCCAGATTTGCTGAAGTAAACATTGCTTATCATTAACATCAGTGATGAAACTGATGATAATTTTGATGATGACAATAAGAATAACTACCATTTATTTCACAGTGTTTAGCAGCAGAGGCACTGTTAGTTTGTAAACTTTCTCAGAATCATGTACCTAGTCACTGTCAGATCCAAGTTTTAAATATATATCTGCTCCTAGGGTGTCAATTTTTCTTTCCTGTATAGAAGAAAGAATACAGAGAAAAAATATACTTTGTTCCATTTGCTTGCCTGTAGTTTATTAGTGAGATAAGGTAAACTAAACCACTATCTCATCATAGAATAATTGTGTGTTTTAAGTATTCATTCCTCCTTATATAGGATATCATAGTGAAAAGCAACCTATAGCTTGAAAAGAAGATAAAAGTTTTTGAAATAATATAGAAAGTCACATATTTAGGATTTCTCTTAGATTTGTGAATACCAGATGTATTATACACAAACACCTATATATATTGCACTAATTTGTAGTTTGAATGACTTGGTGTTTATTTTTTGTTAATTTGTACTACTACTTTTTTTTTCTTCCCAACCTTATTGAGGTATAATCTTAAAGAATTGTATCTATTTAAGGTATATAATGTTATGTTTTGATATATATATTATAAAATGATTACCATAATTAAGCAAATTAACATATCTATCAATGTATATAGTTACCTATTATACACATATTTGTGGTAATAACATGTAATTTCTATACTCTTAGCAAATTTCAAGTATACAATACAGTATTATCAACTATAACCATCATGCCACGTATTAGATCTTTTGAATTTATTTAATCTATACAACTCAAATTTCATATCCTTTGACCAACATCTCCCCATTTTCCCCTACTTCCCAGCCTGTGGCAACCACCATTCTATTTTCTGCTTCTATAAGTTCTGCTTCTATAACTTCTATAAGTTCAATTTTTTTATACTATACATGTAAGTGAAATCATGTGATTTTGTCTGTGTCTATTATTCCACCTTTTCTAATGTCCTCCAAGTTAATCCATGTTGCCAAAATGGCAGTATTTTCTCTTTTAAAAAAGCTAATATTCCATTATATACCACATTTTCTTCATTCATCTATAAATGGATACTACTAGGAAATAAAAAGAAAAGAAAAAACTTCCTGACTTTGGTCTGGATAGTGATATTGGTCTGGATAGTGATATTTCTTGGATATGACATCAAAAAACACAAGCAAGAAAAGCAAAAATAGAGAGATGGGATTGCATGAAATGAAACTAAAAACAGACAAATGGGATTACATAAAACTATAATTACATAAAACTACTTCCTTTTCTGTTTCTGCACAGAAAAGGAAGCCTTCAATAAAGTAAAGAGACAATCTAGGGAATGGGAGAAAATAACTGCAAACCACACATCTGATAGGAAGATAACATCCAAAATACATGAGAAACTCAAATTAACAGAAAAAACTTTACGCAAAGGATCTGAATACACATTTCTCAAAAGAAGACATACAAATGACAACAGTTGTATAAAAAATGTTCAACATACTAAAGCCAGGTAGTATAAATCAAAACCAAAGTAAGGTATCACCTCACACCTGTTTGAATGGTTATTAAAAGGCAATTTGTCATCTACATTAGGTATATCTCCTAATGCTGTCCCTCTCCTAGCCCCCAACTCCCTACCCCAACCTACAGGCCCCAGCGTGTGATGTTTCCCTCCCTGTGTCCATGTGTTCTCATTTTTCAACTCCCACTTATGAGTGAGAACATGCAGTGTTTGGTTTTCTCTTCCTGTGTTAATTTGCTGAGAATGATGGTTTCCAGCACATGTATACCTATGTAACAAATCTGTACATTCCACATATGTATTCTAGACTAAGTATGATTAAAAAAAAAAAAAAATGGCTGGGCATGGTGCTCACGCCTGTAATCCCAGCACTTTGGGAGGCTGAGGTGGACAGATCATGAGGTCAAGAGATGCAGACCATCCTGGCTAACATGGTGAAACCCCTTCTCTATTAAAACTACCAAAAAAAAAAAAAAAAAAAAAAAAAAAGCTGGGCGTGGTGGCGCATGCCTGTAGTCCCAACTACTTGGGAGGCTGAGAGGCATGAGAATTGCTTAAACCGGGGAGGCGGAGGTTGCAGTGAGCCGAGATCATGCCGCTGCACTCCAGAGCAAAACTCTGTCTCGAAAAAAAAAAAAAAAACAAAGAAGACAAAAGGTACGTGTTGGTGAGGATATGGAGAAAAGGAAACCCTTGCTCCCTGTTGATAGAAATGTAAATTGGTACAGCCATTATGACCAACAGTATTGAGGTTCCTCAAAAAATTAAAAATAGCCTCACTATGTGATCCAGCAATCCCAGTAGTGGGTATATGTATATGTCCAAAAGAAATGAAATCAGTGTGTTAAACAGCTATCTACCCATGCTCATTGCAACATTATTCACAATAACTAAGATATGACATTTGTTTTTTTGAAAGCAGGATGAACTAAATGTTGAATCCATATTGAGATAATAAAAGTAATAATACTTCTGATAATTTTAAAGTATTTACATGAAATAAATGGAAAATTACAAATTTTAAAAATAAAAAGTGGTAGATATTTTTGGTTTTCTAAGATTTAAATTTACTTGGAGAATATTTTATTCCTTTTACATTTTTATTCTGATGTATAATACCTTGTACATTCATTTTATAATCTGTATAGTGAATATTTGACATTACTTGCGACCGATTAGTCTATGAATATTTCACTAGACTGTCAATGCCTTGAGAAAAGTGACTGTCTTTTTTTTCCCTCAAGTATGGTAGCTTTGGTGCTCAGCAAAAGTGTATAGTAGATATTTCATAAGATTGGTTGAATAAATGAGTTAATTACAATCATGGCTTATATAACATGCAATTTGACAAGTATTTTTAGACATCAGGATCTGGTTCAGATTTAGTAGACATAATGAGTACTCTCTGTGCATCAATTATAATAATAAGACTGAGAATCCCTTTAAATTCTTAAGTCAAATTTGGTCTCAGAATTTTGAATACATGAGATTTCTCTATACAGCTTAATTATTAATGATTATATTAGCGTTTGTTTGAAAAGGCTCTCTGATGTTCTTTAAAGACCAAGAATTCTTTTTCATCTGCTTCAAAAAAGAAAAAAATAAAAAGAACGCTGTAAACTCGTTCTCTCAATCAGAGAAAAAATATTGAATGTCAGAACTTTAGACTATGCATCTTTAATGAGCTCTAAGTTCAGAGAAAATATATTCCAGTAATAACCCAGAAAATGTGAGAACTTAGATGGAGATTGACCTTTTCTAGCCAACCAAATTAGGCATTTTGATTATAAAAATTATTAATTTCATTTCTAAAACTAAGCACCTACTTCAATATCTAATTCCAATTTACTATCGTTTTACTACTAATGTACTTAAAGTTAAAATATTTGCATTGTTCACAACCATTATAAAGTTAATTATTAATGCATTTGCATATTGCATGAATTTATTGTCAGAATACTGAATTTTGTCATTGACAGTTGTGCAATTTATTGAGAATAATTCATTTTTCTGCAACCAAATAAAAACCATTTATTTATCTATGGAAATCCAGTTAATAGCTACTCAGAAAAGTATCTGACAGAAACAAACATAGAGTAAATATTGTTTTAAATGAAAGAATGTGAATTGTATACCGAAAATTGTGTTATAAATATTAATACTGATATTAAATATTAAACATAGCATAAACATATAGAATATTAAAGATAAAAGGTTAGAATTAATCTATAACAATCTTCTAATTTTTTCAAATGAAAAATCTTAAATCTTCCAAGTTCGGATCTCTTTCTCTCTCTAATAAATTAGGGGCAGAGGAAAAATTACAGTAAAAATGGAATAACTGCTTTCCTCACTCTAAGCCAGATACAGGATAATTCCACTCAACCATCATTAAATGAGAAAACCACATTTTTTTCTATAATAGCTTTATTATTGATTATTTAAAGATTAATGGGTTTCCACATATTCTTGAATACTTTTAAACTTTAGGTTCTATAATCTGTAGACTCAGTCTATTATTTTTCTCTAAGCTTCTATTTAAAAACTTACTTTTCATTGAATTAAATATACGAACATTTTTGCTAAGTAGATTGAACAAAATATTGGCCATTAAAAATATTTTTGTAGATTTCCAGGAAACATCAGATTTGACTAATAATATATTTTAGAAATTTCAGAATTAATAAGGAAAAGAATAAGATAATGATAAATGTCAAAAGTGAAGAAGAGCTTAATCCTAAAAAAGAATTCTGATGATGAATAGAATTCTGCAAATAAATGTAGTCTCTAAGAAGGCCTGATACTTTGAAGTCATTCAATTAATATTGTTTTGAATTTAAAAAAAAACAAAAAAGAATATGTTTCCATTGGTCTATGTGCCTGTTTCTGCACTAGTACCATGCTGTTTCAATTACTGTTGCCTTGTAGTATAGTTTAAAGTCAGGTAATATAATGCTTCCAGTTTTGTTCTTTTTGCTTAGGATTGGAATCTTTTTTTTTTTTTTTTTTTTTTTTTTTTTTTTGGTTCCATGTGAATTTTATAATAGTTTTGTGAAAAATGTCATTGGTAGTTTGATAGTCATAGTATTAAATCTGTAAATTGCTTTGAGTGATATAGCCATTTTAATGATACTGATTCTTACTATCCATGAGCATGGGAGCTTTCTCCATTTGTGTCTTCTCTGATTCATTTAAACAGTGTTTTGTAATTCTCATTGTAGACAGACATCTTTCATCTCCTTGGTTTGCTGTATTCCCAGGTACTTTCTTCCTTTTGTGCCAATTGTGAATGGTATTGACTTTCTGATATGGTTCTTGGTTTGTCTGTTGCTAGTGTATAGGAATGCTAGTAACTTCTGTACATCGATTTTGTATCCTGCAAATTTTCTGAAGTTGCTTATCAGTTCAATGAGCTTTTGGGTCGAGACCATGGGGTTTTCTACATATAGAATCATGTTGTCTGCAAACAGAGATAGTTTGATTTTCTCTTTTCCTATTTGGATTCCCCTTATTTCTTTCTCTTGCCTTATTTTTCTGGCTAGGACTTTCAATACTATGTTGAATGGAAATGGTAAGGGAGAGTATTTTTGTCTTGTGCTGGCTTTCAAGGGGAATGTTTCCAGCTTTTTGCCCATTCAGTATAATGTTGACTGTGGGTTCGTTATAGATGGCTCTTATTATTTTGAAGTATATTCCTTCAATACTTGATTTATTGAAAGTTTTTAACATTTAGGGATGTTAGATTTCTGCATCTGTTAAGATAATCGTGTGGTTTTTGTCTTTAGTTCTGTTTATGGGATGAATCACACTTATTGATTTGTGTATGTTAAACCAATCTTGCATCCCAGGGATGAAGCCTACTTGATTATGGTGAATTAACTTTTTGATGTGCTGCTAGATTTGGTTTGCAAGTATTTTTTAAAGATATTTGCATCAATGTACATCAAACATATTGGCCTGAAGTTTTCTTTTTTTGTTGTGTTTCTGCCAGGTTTTGTTATTTCTTATTCGTCTCAGACTATGCTATTCTTTATCATCTGCACTTATCTCATTAGCACAAATACTCTCATATCTCTAGATTAGATAAAGTTTGGAGAAGTCAGACATTCCCTCCACTGAGCCTATTTTTATATAACAAACTTTATTTTTTTTATTTTTTGAGGAAAATTTTTATTACCAGTAAATACAATGAGACATTTCATGAAATTATATAGGACACTGTGTACCTACCTATGTATTTCAGAGGGCTTGCCTTCAGGTATGTTTTTGAAGTCTGTGAATTAGGCATAATAGTGAGATGGTTTTCTATATTTTATGAACCTTTTTGTTTCCGTGGGAAATTGAGAGAATAAGGGAATTGAAAGTGTAGATTTGAGAAAACCATTAGAATTCATACATAATGGAACTTTTCTTTAAAACCAGTTAGTGTTATATTTAAGAAAAACACCTAACTTACAATTTTTGTGAAAATTAATTCAGATTAACTGTAATAGATGCAAAAGAAAGTAAAGCCAATGTATATAACCTTGGCAGAGAAGAAAATTTTTGTATGCACAAGCAAAAATTATAAAGTCTATGATTTCTTTCTTTTTTTTTTTTTTTTTAAATCTTTTTTGAGACGGAATCTCGCTCTTTCGCCCAGGTTGGAGTGCAGTGGCGCTATTTTGGCTCACTGCAAGCTCCGCCTCCCTGGTTCAAGCCATTCTCCTGCCTCAGCCTCCCGAGTAGCTGGGACTACAAGCACCCGGCACCACGCCCGGCTAATTTTTTGTATTTTTGGTAGAGACGTGGTTTCACCATGTTAGCCAGGATGGTCTTGATCTCCTGACCTCGTGATCCACCCGCCTCGGACTCCCAAAGTGCTGGGATTACAGGTGCGAGTCACCACACCCGGCCAAAGCCTAAGATTTCTATAATTGGACATAAAAAATAAAGTTATACACATCATAAGGATTGTTCGTAAAGTTTAAATTTAACATATAGTAAAACTAGGAAAATATAATTTAACATATAGGTAAAAAATTAATATATCGGGTACAAAATATAAAAATGATGAAAAATATCTTACCAAATGAAAACAATGCAATATGATAAAGAAATACAAGAACAATGATGTGCACAAATTTTATGCTATATTTTCATAATTTTTCTTGAAGTAAAAGGATGGATTATGAGTGGTATGTGAATGTTCTCACTTATAAGTGGGAGCTAGATGATGAGAACATATGGACTCAAAGAGGAGAACAACAGACACTGGGTCCCACCTGAGGGTAGAGGGTATGAGGAGGAAGGGGAGCAGAAAATAATAACCATTTGGTACTATGCTTAGTATCTGGGTGATGAAATAATCTGTACAACAAACCCCTCTGACACAACTTTACCTATATAACAAACCTGCATATGTATTCCTGGAAGGAATATATATATATATATTTTTTTTAAAGAGTAGTATATGAAATGTGTATGCATTTTCAAAATTCTAAGTTGTTTAGTCTTTATGTAATACAATTGTGTCTAAATTTTTAACAAAGAATCAATATTACTCTTGAAATACTGCATTGTTTTTAATGATAGTTACAAAATCCTGTTCAAACATGACATATAGAAAAACATTAGGGAAATATATGAATTTGTTTAATGGGTATATATCAACAATCACCACAAAAAAATGTAACTGAGCAAAAATCTTGTTTTTATATTGATTTTTATCACCTATTTGACATATGAATAAATAATTGACATTACAACAAGAAATGCTGCAATACTTAATGCTAATCAGGAAGTGCTATGAAATGCTAAAGTGGAAGGCTCCCTTGAGGCCAGAACTTCAAAACTGCAGTGAGCTATGATCCTGCCACTGCACTCCAGCCTGGGCAACAGAGCAAGACTAGGTCTCTAAAAGCACCAAAAAAAAAAAAAAAAAAAAGAAAGAAAGAAAGAAAGAAAGAAAGAAAAGAAAAAGAAAGAAAGAAGGAATGAAAAGAAAATGTTAAATAGTTTAAGATCATTACAAATGTTAAGGTAGATAATTAATAGTAACTTTAGGAAGAAAGATTATTACACTTATTTTTTAGACAAAAGGTTTGCAAAAACTGAGGAATAACATGAACAGAATTATGGAGATTAGACCATGTCATAACTCAAATTTTTGTGAAAATTTTTGGTCCTGGAAATTATAAGATCAAACAAAAATCTTTAAAAACTGCATGTAACTATTAGTTAACAAGTTATGTTGTGGGACACTCTTACCTTTCTTCCTTAGTCAAAGACACACTGCCTCAACATGCAAAAACTTTGAAACTGCTTTGTCATGTGATCATACAGTGGTTTCAAAAAAGATGAAATAGCAACAAGGCCATGTTAAGAAAGAGTCCTTGAAAAAGTGAAACCTTAACACTGAATTCTACAGAAAACAAAATCAACATACTAATAGTTAATTTTCCTTGCAGGGAAATTATTTTCAGGAACTTCCTAAAAAGTTCCTAAATTTATGATCCTTGTGATTGTTTACTGTTTATTACATGATGTCTGCTGTAAAGAGCCTCCTTATTTTTCTTCAGAAAGATGCTGCAATTGGTGTATATACAATAAAAGCTGTTCTGGAGATGGGAATTCTGAAATAATATTTTCATCTTGAAATCTAATTACTTTGTGTTTTTTTGTGGTTGTTCTGTTCTGTTTTACTTTGTTTTCCCATATGTCTATAGGAAAATGTATCAACCTCAGCACTGTTGACATTTTTGGGGTGAAGAGTCCTTGGTTGTGGGGCCCGTCCTATGCATTGTAATGTTAAGAGATCAACTGGCCTTTTGTTCTAGATGCCAGTAGCATGTTTTTCTTCCTCCACTAGAACTGTGCCAGGGAACAATGTCTACAGACGTTGCCAAATTTCTCCTGGAGGGGCAAAATCGCCCCTGACTGAAAATTACTCTAGAGCAAAAGTATAAGAATACTTTTAAGAAATGATTCTGTAAAGCAGAATGCTTATGATTAAAATATTAACAAAATATTTAGTCCAAGCAGCAATCTTAAGTTGAAGTATAAAAATACATCTTTAGAAAATATATTATTCAATCAATGTACAATTTTAGTTTTCAGGATTGCATCTCTTAAATTCTATCATTGCCATCACTCAAATCATTTAGTTCAAAAGTTAAAGAGAATTATTTCCTTTTGTCCTATACTATTAAAAAGAAAGGGCAACTTTCTCTTTTTAACTTAGTTGAAAGTGTCTGTAGTATCACAGATGTTCCCATGGTGCCTGTATGAGCAGTGCAGAGGCTGACAGGTCTGTAAAACAACAGATAGTAAATGTTTTAGGATTTGAAAACCAGAATGTTTCTGTTGCAACTATTCAGTTTTGCCATTGTAGTATGAAAGCAGCCATGGACAATACAAAAATGAATGTACCTGATTGTGTTCCAACAAAACTTTATTGACAGAGATTGGAACTGCTTCCAGGTTTAGCCCATAGGCCATTGTTTGCTAATCCCTGTAATTACTGCTTCTTTCCTATAATATCAAATTTATATAATTTACTGTTAAACTTTTAGTAATAAAGTTAATAATAAGTTAATACATTTTTATATTTGTCCATATATCACTGTGGTTTATCTTATGAAGGTGATTATAATTTGCTCTGTTTTCAACCTTTTTAAAAATATATTTCTAGTGACTAGACTACACAACATTATTGTAATTGAAAATAACCGACACCATTACTTTAAAGAAAAGAAAAAATAATCTTACTTGGGAAATAATATTGACAATTCAGTAATTTTCTCTTAGAATTTCAAAAATAACATGTTTTGGAGAATGAAGTAGTTTTCATATATTTTAACGTCAAAAAGAAGCAAATAAATCTTGAATGGAGTTTAAAAAGATACAAATATGCCCAGTCGCCAAACTTGTAATCACAAATTTTCCAAGCTTTCCTAAACTCAACCTGAGATCTTGATATTCATTTATTTATTTATTTTTAAAAGTGTGTGGGCCGGGCACGGTGGCTCAAGCCTGTAATCCCAGCACTTTGGGAGGCTGAGACGGGTGGATCACGAGGTCAGGAGATCGAGACCATCCTGGCTAACACGGTGAAACCCCGTCTCTACTAAAAAAATACAAAAAACTAGCCAGGCGAGGTGGCGGGCGCCTGTAGTCCCAGCTACTCGGGAGGCTGAGGCAGGAGAATGGCGTGAACCCGGGAGGCGGAGCTTGCAGTGAGCTGAGATCCGGCCACTGTACTCTAGCCTGGGTGGCAGAGCAAGACTCCGTCTCAAAAAACAACAGTGGTTCTTGGTGTGTGTGTGTGTTTTGTGTGTGTGTGTGTGTGTGTGTTTTCCAAATCTCGCTTCTGGTATCAACTTCACTCCTTCCATTTGTATTTCTCTTCTTGGCAAACCGAATTCATTAGTAGTTCTTTTAGAAAGATCCATTTGACAATAAAATTGTTTTATATATTTAAAAAGGTATTGTTATTTTTCTACTTATTGTCAGCTTAGTTGAACAAATAATTGCATATTGTAGTTACTTTTTCTCTTAGAACATGTTTCTTTTCTGACTTCTCCATATGTAATGTAATATTGTCAGTATTACTTATTTTTGTTAACAGTCGTATTGAAAAATATATTTTTATTCTTCAGATTCTGCTATTTTACTACAGTGGTTCTTTTTATCTATTTAGTTTTAATTGTCCTTGGTTTTCAGTGATAACAGGCCAATATGAAGATCTATGTCTTCAATTCTGAAAAAGTTTTATAAATTTTACTTCAAATATTTCTTCTCCATCACCTCTGTTTCACAGCTGCCTATTCTTGTTTCTCAGTGCCTTGTTCTTGTTTCATGGATATTATTTCCTCCTTTAACTTCCTGAGAAGTTTTTAAAAATTAAATCTATTTAGATATAATTTTATACAGTAAAATTCAACCCTTGTATGTATATAATTTGCTTAAATAGATGTATAGTTTACATATAATCAAAATACAGAATATGTCCGTTATCTGAAAAAGTTTCCTCATACCTCTTTGTAGTCAATAAATGCCACTCAAACTCTGGACCCGCAAAAACCACTGATAGTATTTCTATCCCGACAGACTTTTCTCTCCTCGAATATCATGTACATGGGACCATACACTACAGACCCTCTGTGTCTGGCTTCTTTCACTTATCACATTGATTCTGAGAATTATCTATACTGCTGCATGTACCCATAGTTCATTCATTTTGATCGTTAAATAATATTATATTGTCTGAATATACTGTAAGTTTTAATCTATTCTCCACATTATAAAAATTTAGTTTCAGTTCTTATCAATTTTGAATAACATTGCTATAAACATTTATGCACATGTCTCTGTGAAGACAAATATTTTTATTTATTGTAAGTAAATACAAAAGTAAAATTTATCAGTTCTTGGTAAGTGTATGTTTGAGTACAAAATAAACTTTCAAATTGTCTTCCAAAATGACTGTACCATTGCAGTCCCACTAGCATTATGTGAGAGTTCTGGCTTCTCTACATCCTTGTCAGCACTTTTTATTGTCTGTTTTTGTTCTTTGAATTTTTGCTATTCTACTGTTATTTTCAGTATTATTTTAGATTTTACTTTTCAGCAGTTTTTAATGTCTGCTTTTGTTCTTGTTTTAATTTTTACTATTCTTGTGTGTACAGTATTTTGGATTTAACTTTTCAAATGATATATAATAGGTGTACATATTTTCAGCATACATGTGATAATACATTCATGTAATGTGTGATTTAAATGTTCCTAGCATATCCCAATTACCCTGATTTGATCATTTTCAGTATTATAATAATAACTTTGACTACCTTTTCACATGCATATTTGCCATCTGTATTTCCTTTTTGTACATTTATTTTTTATATTACAAATTGTTTATTTTTATTGTATACAACATGATATTTTGAAATATTTCTACACTGTGGAATGGCTTAGTCAAGATGATTAACACATGTATTACCTCACTTTTTTTTGTGATAACACTCAAAATAATCTTTCGGCAATTTTCAAGAATACAATGCGTTAACTATAGTCGCCTTGTCATACATTAGGTCTCTTTATTTCTTCCATATGAATAAAATTTGGTATCCTTTGTACAACATCTCCTCACTTCTCCACCCCCAGATAATCCCCTGATAACCACCTTTCTCCTCTCTACCCCTTCAAAGATTCAAAATATAAGTAAAACTGTGTGATATTTGTCTTTCTGTGCGTGACTAATTTCACTTAACATAGTGTCCTCCAGTTTCATCCATGTTTTAGGAAATAATAGGATTTCCCTTCTTTATATGTGGTGTGTGTGTATAATAGATATACATATTTATATGGCTGTTTATCCATTCATCTGTTGATGGACACCTAGGTTGATTCCATATCTTGTGTATTGTGAATAGTGTTGCAATAAACATGAAAGGAAAGATATCCTTTTGACGTACTAATTTCTTTTCCTTTAGATATATAGTCAGTTGAGGGATTGCTGGAGCATATAGTAGTGCTATTTTTAATTTTTTGAGGAATTTCCATATTTTTAAAATGCCTATAATTGTTTACATTCTCATTAATAATATCCAAGGATTCCCTATTCTCCACATTCCCTCCAACACTTGCTACTTTTTATCTTTTTGATAGTAGCCATTCTAACAGCTGTGAGGAGATATCTAATAGTGGTTTTAATTTTCATTTTTCTGAAGAATAGTGACATTAAACATTTTTTAATATACTTGTCCATTTGTCTGTCTTCTTTTGAGAAATGTCTATTCAGATCTTTCCCATTTTTTGACTGGGTCATTTGTTTTCTTACTGTTAAATTATTCAAGTTTCTTATGTATTTTCAATAATAATCCCTTATTGAATATATGATTTGCAAATATTTTTTCCTATTCCGCAGGTTGTTTCTTCACTCAGTTGATTGTTTCCTCGGCTTACATTTATGTTTATGTTTCTAAAAGTCATTTGTGTATTAACTATGCAAGGTCTTTTTTTTTTTAGGGTTGGAATTATCTACTTATTAGTAATTATCTAATTTGTCATTGTTATTCAGCATTTTTAGTGTAAGCTAGATATAGTTATGCCCATTCTTATATACCTAATTGACTCATTTCTTCACCCCAGGAGACACATACTCTTTTTCTTTAAATTGAAAATGAGACAAATTGGAATACTATCAGCATTTTCCACTTTATACATTTTAGTATTTAGAGTTATTTCTATGGTATAGCAGAAAATGCAATGGCATTGCAATTTCAATTCATAAGTAGGGTGTTGTTTTATTTGGCTAAAATGAAAATAAGAAGCCAGGGACTATAGCCTTTTGAAAGTTGAATTTTTCACCTGTTTTGACACAAAAAAGCACTAAGCACTTTTCAACATATGATAACAGGAATAAAATAAGAAAATCCAGTGTGTGATTCCCTTTGGATGCCCTTTCATAAACTTATCACAGAAAATATTTTAAAAGTGAGTTTATTTTATAATATATCTGTATAAGATAATTGTAAGAAGGCAATGAAAACAGGTGACTCAAGCACTGGCTTAAAGTCTTGTAGTAAGAAATAAGAAATACATATAGTATATGTATAGCAAAAATTATTAAGAATATGAAAATGATACTATATTGCCAATTACGTCTTCATAGTTGGGGAATACATTTGCTTTGGTGTATCTACATTTTTCTGAAATTTTAAATGACCAATTACAAAGCTCTAATTTCTTTTTTAAAAGAACCCTCATTAAAGAATCCAAGGTCTATGAGTGCTTTATTGACACAGAGTTAACTCAGGATACTTGAAATGATTTCAACAAAGGCACCTTATGCTATTTAAAGCAATTACTTGCTTGTTGCTATAGTGATTGCTAGAGGAGTATGCACATTTGCCTTGTAACTGCCTATGGGTCAAACAAAAGTCACAGATGTTCTTGATTTTCATTTCTAAAACTGTTAAAGCAAGCTTTTCACTAATAATTCTCAGATATAAATGTGCTACAAGCCTGTGAAGTATAAAGGATGGGCCTTCTATGCTTGAAGTAGGTAGTAACCTCTGTATTACATTGCATACTATAAATAGAAAACTTTAAAGAAGGGTTATAATCCTGTCAGTGTGAAAATAAATTTGATGTAAGGTATTAGTAAGTAAGTGATGAAAACTAAAATCGCTTACTATGCTTATGATATATTAAGTATATTACTGGCTAATTTCTTTTAATGCTTTATATTTTGTTGACAAAAAGAGTCAAACTCTGTAAAATATTTGGAGATTTATTCTGAGCAAAATACAAGTCACCTTGGTCCCATGACACAGCTCCATGAGATTCTGAGAACTTGTGCCCAAGGTGGTTGGGCTACAGCTTGGTTTTATATGTTTTAGGGAGACATAAGACATCAGTCAACACATGCAAGACGTACATTGATTGAATCTGCACAGAAAGTCAGGACAACTTGAAGTGGGTAGGGAAGGTACTTCCGGGTCATAGATGAATTCAAAGATTTTCTTTGTCTTTTTTTTGGTGGGGGGATGGAGTCTTGCTCTGTCACCTAGGCTGGAGTGCAATGGCGTAATCTCTGCTCACAGCAACCTCTGCCTTCCCAGTTCAAGCGATTATCCTGCCTCAGCCTCCGAAGTAGTTGGGATTACAGGTGTGCGCCATCATACCTGGCTAATTTTTTTTATTCTTTAGTAGAGGTGGGGTTTCACCATGTTGGCCAGGTTGGACTTGAACTCCTGAACTTGTGATCTGTCAGCTTCAGCCTCCCAAAGTCCTAGGACTACAGGCGTAAGCCACCTTGCCAGGCCAAATTCAAAGATTTTGTAATTGGCAATTAGTTGAAAGAGTGCATCTAAAGATCAGGAATCAACAGAAGGGAGTGTCTGGGTTAAGATCAGGGTTGTAGAGACCCAGGTTCTTATTATGCAGATGAAGGCTCCAGGTAGCAGGCTTCAGAGAGAAGACATTGTAAATATTTCTTATCAGACTTTAACAGGTGCCAGACTCTTTGTTAATTCTCTGGATCAGTAAAAACACCTGGAAAAGGAAAAAGATTCTCAACAGAATGGAGATTTTCCCCCACAAGAGACAGTTTTGCAGGGCCATTTCAAAATATGTCAAATAAATAGATTTGGGGGTAAAATATTAATACTTCAATTTCTTTCAGAACCTGCTGTCATGTAGGTATCTTACTGCTACAAAGAGTCTGTTCTGTCCGTCTTAAGGTTTCTGTTTTAATATTAATGCTGTCCAGTTGTGCCCAAATTATTCCAACAGGAAGGAGGTGTAATGAGGCATGTCTGACTACCTATTCCTATCATGGCCTGAACTAGGGTTTCTGGTTTACTTTAGAATGCACTTGACTGATGGCTGTGTGCGGTGGCTCACATCTGTAATCCCAGCGTTTTGGGAGGCCGAGGTGGGTGAATCACTTGAGGTCAGGAGTTTGAGACCAGCCTGCCCAATATGGCGAAACCCTGTCTCTACTAAAAATACAAAAATCAGCAGGGCATGGTGATGGGTGCTTGTGGTCCCTGCTACCCAGGAGACTGAGGCAGGAGAATAGCTTGAACCCAGGAGGCAGAGGTTGCAGTGAGCCAAGATTGCACCATTGCACTGTAGCCTGGGGAACAGAGCAGGACGCCATCTCAAAAAATAATAATAATAACAAGAAGGAGAAGGAGAGGAAGAGGAACAGGAAGAAGAAGAATTCACTTGGCTGAGAGGAGGGGTCTATTCAGTTGATTGGGGGATGCTTAGAATTTTATTTTTGGTTTACAGTTTCCAGATTATTTTTATTAATTGATTTGACACCCAGGTAGTAAGAAGAATAGGCAAAGTGATCACATGTGCAACAATAGCTACTAAGTATCCTCAAATCAAAGACGCCTTCTACCCCTCACTTGTACAATTGGTTGTTGGATTCCTCTGACATTTAAAAAGATACTCTCCAACCCTTTCTTTTTTATTCACCTAAAATCAGATAAATTTAAATAAACTTATTAGGAAGTTACTGCATATACATGTATTTAAATTATATGTTATTTTCCAAATTCAAAATATATTTGTAATTGCCTAAAAATAGAAAAAATGTGATGCTACTATAGAAAGGATTTTCTGCTAAGCACTTGAGGAATTTCTGTTTCTGACCAGTTCAAGTAATTACTATTAGAAGTAAAAGCAATATTAAATCAAAGATTTCATATGCTGTAGGAAGGCGTAAGGAGTGTATATTGGATATTTCCTGTTTGTAAATTTGAGATCACATGAAGAGTCAGCTACCTTCTGAAAAGTTTTATTTTTCATTAATTTAACCATAAAACCAGAGGAGAAGGAAATAAAAATTTATGAGTGGGCAGGAGAAGTTTATCCCAGAATATAAAAAGGTGTATAACTGTTGTAGAAAGAATTGGCCACATCATTGATTAGCATAGACTTTCCTTAGTCATGTCACAGTTAATCTTCCTCCTGTGGTGGTGGATGGAGGGGCTCTTATTATTAAAATAGTGATAGAAAAAGAAATGTGACACAAAAATCAACTAAAAAATTGAGAAACATGACATGCACAAATTCTAAAATATTGGTTGCATCATTTTACAAATAATTATAGCAGTACTGTTGGCATCTTCCAGGAACATGTCAGTTATTGTTTCTTCGCTTGAGATCCTTTACTTATGATATGGTGAGGCAGAGTGAAGGTCAGGTTTTACGTATTGAATGGATGAGTATCTGTGTGTTAGAATCTGCTTTGAGGGAATATTAGCATGGGTATCCCCAATAACTCAGCGTGAGATGCTGTTTCTGCCTTTGGAGGGTAGTTTTTATAGCTGTTGAGTACATAGTACTTGGTCGGAAGAACCTAATTTGGTAAAATGAGTAAGGTGATTTGAGTTCTTCTCAAATCAAACATGCCATAGCTTGTAGAGTAATGATCATATATTAAGAAGGCTGACCACTGTAGACACTGTTCCCTGGATCCCACATTGCCTGAATTCCAGCTGAGTCAGCCTCTAGAGATGGGCAACAGTTGGGAGGAAGGAGCTCAGATATTTCTCCTCTTACTCTGCCTCAGCAGCTATTCTTATAGTGGCTACATGTCCTCCATGTCTCTAACTCCAGCTTCTGTTCAGGAACTGGTGCTGCTTCAAATGGCACCACAATTTTCCTTTCTCTCTCCAGTCTAGGAGGAATAGATGGTTTCCTGCAGTTCCTAATATCTAGGTTCCTTTACTCTGTTCTGATTGGTCCTCAGCTCCTTCTTTACCATCTTAACCACATCTTTGATCTGAATTCACTTAGTTGCAATGCTTTGTTTCCCTGGTTGTGCCTTGACTGAAACAAAGTGCAACTATATATACTATTATACCTATTTCTGTCAACTTATTCCAAATTGTATTCTCTTAGCGAGTGTACAGGTTAAAAAGAAAAATTCTCAAATTGAGTAGAAGGCTGTGGTTTTGTCTCAGAAACCCAAATGGCAGTAAGCTGCAAGAGTTACAGGTACTGGTGAACCATCAAAAACAACTCAACCTATTAAGCGATGGGAGTATTTTAAACACTGTTTTGTAGATAATAATTCCTAGGAGATATGTTTTGTACATCCAACATATTCTAGCTATGAATAAGAAATTAAATAATCTGAAACTCTATAAGTGATTTGTGCTTAGCAAGGAAAATATAGCATTTTACAGCAGGGAGTATAAAGTTTGAATAGTAAACCTACAGCTTTCTCTTTGTGATACATTAGATCTCTTAGCCTCTCTAGACTTTAGTTTTCATGTAAGTATAAGAGGGATAATCCTCACAAGTTTCTATGATATGCCTTTTGTTATTCTCACATCACAGGATAGGAAACTGATAAGTTGTTTTCTTCTCTGGACTTCATAGTTCAATAACTAGTGTGTAAGTGAGATGGATTTTAAATCTCCAAAATTCTTGGTTACAAATGTTTATTTGCAAATAGCATTTTGTAAAGTTGTTTAGTGCTCTCTGTTAATACAACTAGATTGTATTGTATTACTATTACTAGCAAACATTTTGTGATAGAGCCTTTAAGCCATTTTCAGAGGTGGCAACATTTTAAATAGAATCCAAATTTATAATACCACGACTATCATTTGAATTTTGAATTTTAATAAAATTTGTAGATCCAAAGAAAATTTGTCCCACTATATTTTTTCTATAAATAAAATCATTATAAATCAAGGAAAAAGCCAATTTCTTTAACTATAATATAGGAAAATCTGTCTGAAATAAATAAGCCACTAAGATAATTGGCCTGCATTTTAATACTATATTTTTTAAAGTCTGTTTTTTCCATAATTATGCATTTTACTTCACGATTCTTTTCTAATCTCTGGTGATTTAGATTATTATAACCAGTCAAAGGGGAAGATGAAAGATAAAAAGCTCCAGATATTGTGGTAACTTATAATTCTCCTTTGAAACTTAAAGCTATAAATTAATGGCAATGAAAAATAATAAATTACCTGTTCTTTGCGGTGATGTGTCAGGTGGTGGACTTTGAAGGACAAGAACTGGTGAAAGCCAACATCTACTCAACCATGGAAATTATATGACTCAATCATAGAGCTATAACAGCATTTCCTTTTCAACTAAGACATCAATTTCCTAGGACATAGAGGCACTTGTACCTAATGCATTTATTTGTTGTGGGATATAATTGCAAATTCAGGGGTTTCTTGGTAAGATTAAAATTAAGAAAAGAAGCAGAAATCTTGCATTAGAACCTCTTCTAAAATGTGACAGTAGAATCACTCGAAAGGTAATTGCTCTGTAGTCCCTATTATCATATGCCTCCTTAAAAATACAGATGCTAACTTTCCTTTGATGAAGGATGCTCATCTAGCCTCTTTGTTAGGTGTCTGATGTGCTTGAATAGTCCACATCAGACAATTAATTATTAATTTTTGGTCAGTTTATATATGTTACTTTATAGTCATGCTTTATCTTAAATGCAAAATTGAGCATTGCTTTAATCTCAATTTTGGAATGGCAAAAGGGACAAGGCTCAAAAACCTACTTGCACAATCATTGTAGACCAAATAAGTTAACAAGAATACCTGGCAATAAATCTTAGGTGCCCCAGATTCCCACTAAACTATATGTCTTCTCTATCCAAAAGCTTTATATTCAGGTAAACGCTAGAGTTTTTGTCTTAGCTAATAAACAATATAATTGAGAGGTTTTTCCTCCCTAAGGGAAGAAGTACATAAACTATGTATACTAGTAATAATAGAACTTCTAAATAGGCAGAATAATAAATTGGTAAGCATGAAACACAGTTCTCAGGTACATTTTGTTAGATGATGTTTACGAAAATTAAGTCATAAAGGTCACTGTGACAGCAATATTAATATAATAATATAAATGAATAAATGTCTTTGAATGAGACAGCTATTTTTCTTTCTTGATGGAAAACTGAACATGTTGATTTGCTCATCAAAATTCAGAGGTGGACTATTTTATTATTTTTGACAACTAATATTCAGAGTTTTCTGATTTCTATTTATCTTTGCATTTTAACAAACTGTGAGTTCAGGTTCAAAAATAATATATATCATACAGATAAAAAAGTAATGACACTTTTTAAAATGGTGTATGACTAAATAAATATAAATGGCGAACCACATTTTTAAATGCAAAAGTCTTTGTTTCTGAGAGCACTTCCTCATTTAATATCTTGTTTCTCACTGTATAAAATGAAAGCAAGATAGCTCTCTAGATAGTATGTAAAACTCACGTAAAACTTTATAACTACAAAACACCTCCATTGTATGACTATCTTTCATTCTCTCAAATCTATGCAAAGTAGGAAATGCAGGCATTTTTAATCCCTATTTACAAATGTAGAAATGATGACTCAGTAGGATGAAGTAAACCACATGGTAATAAATAACAGAAATGGAAAAAGAACCTTTTCTGAAATATCAATGGATTAGGAAGGTGAATGGCAAAGTTGAAAGAATAGCAAATATGGAAGGGAAGGGAAAATATACATTAGTAATATGTGAAGAAAGAATAGAAAACATTGTATGTTTGAGGTTTCTGACAAAAAAAAAAATGAAACAGAGAGGAAGGAATTCCTAATTGACAAATCAGAAATATGAGTTAAGAGCACAGTAGTGGTGGGATACAAGTTAGGAGAGGTAGGTGAACACTCTTTTCTCTAAGCAAATAAGTAGGAGAAAAAGGTAAATTTAGGAAAAATCTCAAGATTATCATTTTGATTGGCTAAGCACATATTTTTTAAAGGCTGTTGGGACTTATAATAGGAATAATGAAAACAGATATCTTTCTTGAAAATGAGGTATTTCTAAATACAAAACAGAGCTACCCTTGAGTACAGATGTCATGAAAACTATAAAGATAACTTGATAAGAGGCCTGGCATGACTCCTCCAGAGCCAGCTCAGGCCAGTCATTGATGGAGTGGAAATCATAGCCTTGGTCAAGGCCAGAATCTGTAAGATTTATTAAGACTTGATTGATGGGAAAAACTAATTCTGTGTTTAAGCATTTTCAATTTGCAAGAAATCAAGAGAACTCAGGATTATTCCAATGAATGCAAATATATTGGAAAGACACATGGGAAGGTAAAGAAAAATTAACTCAACAGCCATGGAGCAACAGGTGACTTTCAAGGTCCGTTCAGCTCTGGAAATAATTTTCTTAGTAGAAGGCATCTCTTGATTCTCTGCTTTCCTTTAATTCTCTTTTTATCACATTCACTTCCCAAATCAGAAGATATTATTGCCATAGCACATTGCCATGTAATATAAAATTGTCATGTCAGTACACTTCAATTAGGTATTAGAAGAACCTGTAGGCTGGACATGATGGCTCAGGCCTGTAATCCCAGCACTTTGGGAGGCCAAGACAGGTGGATCACCTGAGGTCAGGAGTTCAAGACCAGCCTGGCCAACATGGTGAAACCCCATATCTACTAAAAATACAAAAAAATTACCTGGGTGTGGTGGTACACCGCTGTGATCCCAGCTACTTAGGAGGCTGAGACTGGTGAATTGCTTGAACCTGGGAGGCAGAGGTTGCAGTGAGCCGAGATTGTGTCACTGCACTCCAGCCTGGGTGACAGACCTAGACTCCATCTCAAAAGAAAAAAAAGAAAAGAAAAACCTGTACATGGACTTCAGCATCAATTTCTATTGGCTTTATCATGTATCAGTAAGGGTGAGGCTACAGAGCATAATAGATTATGTATAAATAATCACCTTACATTGCTTCTCTGAACAGGTGACCGTTAGCATGGTTTCCTCAGGAGAAAACTTTGAGATTGGTAGTGTGAAGGTGAGACCCATAGGTCCTGCTAACTTTGTTTTCCTTAGTTTGGTGAGCTACTTGAGCAGAGTCAAGCCAAAAAGGATATAAGACAGAAGCTGGAACCTGGGATTGCAGTTGCAATAGAAATTCTCCCCACAGGATTTAAAGTTGCTTCCTCAGCTGCAGGCAGCTGACAGCAGCTTTTTATCTGGAAAAGATTTTGCCTGATATTTTCTCAGACTCCGGAAAACCATTCAACTTGTCAGTGAAGCTGAAAAGACAGACTCTTTGATATGTAGCTGCAGCTTGGAAATGGTTCCTCTCTTCTCAGCTGTCAGGGTAGGAAGAAACTTTTCAACAATTATCATCACAAAAGGTATTTCAGGACACAATTATTTTAGAAGTCTAAGACAAAAATGCTTCCAAGGCCAAAGACATTATTAGAATCTGAACTGCCTAGGGAATTGAAGGGTATCACAAGCAATGGACACTTTTTGCTCACCTGTCCTGTTAGTGTGAATGAGGACATGCATGTTAGTTGGAAAGAAAGTATAGTAGGTAACAAAAACTCAATAGGCTTTATTAATAACTTACATGCCAATTCAAATCAAAGAGCAGTGGTTTCTTAGAGGTAACCCTGGAGAAAAATATCTATACCCTTGCATGGCAAAGGGTGGTTATGAACTAGTGGCATCAGCATCACCTTGGGCTCACCCCAGACCCACCAAATAAGATTCCATTTTTTTGTTTTGTATTTCTGGCTTCTTTAAGACAGGGTCTCACTCAGTTGCCCAAGCTGGAGTGCAGTGGTTCAATAATCTCTGCCACCTCAACTTCCTGGGTTTAGGCTATCCTCCTACCTCAGCCTCCTGAGTACCTAGGCCTACAGACGCTCTCTGTCACACCCAGATGATTATTTTATTTTATTTTTATTTTTCTAGAGACAGGGTATTGCTATGTTGCCCAGGCTGGTCTAAAACTCCTGTTCTCAAGCGATCCTCCTACCTGGGCTTCCCAAAATGCTCATATTACAGACAGGAGCCACTAAGCCTCTACTTTTAAAACCTGTGGTAAAATACACATAACATTAAATTTACTAACTTAAATTTTAAGGGTGAAGTTCTGTAGTGTTAAGTATATTCATATTGTCATGCAGCCACTCTCCAAAACTTTTTCATCTTGCAAAACTGAAAATCTCTACCCATTAAACAACAACTGCAACATGCACAGAACTTGAGGACATTATGCTGAGTGAAATAATCCAGTTACAAAAGACAATTACTGTGACTTCACTTATAAGACAGTCTGTCTTTACAAGATTCTCAGGTGATTCATTTGAACACACGAGCACTAATTTAGAGCACATCTGGGCTCAGCGGGCGTGAGCATCATAAAAGGTTAGCAGCACATTTACTAGGTATGTTATTCCTGGTGGAGTAGAAAGAACACAGATTTTGAGTTAAATGGATCTGTTTTATAATCCTGGCTCTACTGCTTACTAGCCATTTGATAATGGGATTTTCTTTAAGTTGTCTAAGCCTCATTTTTAAAAATCTGTAATATGGTCATAATTAAAACTCATTATAGGTATCTTTTAATGATAGTTAAAGGAGATGCATGCTGAGCATTTATTGCAGTCCCTGGGCACAGTAAGTGCACTTAGTAAATAATTTATTAGTATTGTTATCTGGGTGAAAAGCACTATCACCATTGGCTTTTCAAATGTATTCTGTACTATAGCAGGATAATGAGTCCTTGAAATTTATAAAATCTTGACCTAAAGGAACAATCTCAAATAAATATACAGAATATGATTTAAGGGCATAGATAGTATGAAAAGCAAAAACACTATACAGTTTTGAATAACCTTGAAAGACATCTTTATAAAAGACTAAATATATATATATATACCTTACCAATTATAGAATTTGCCTATTTCTGGCTCCAGAAAGAAAATACCAATGATCAATTCAGAAATAAAAGTTATTAAAAGTTATTCAACTTTTGTTATCAATAGATTTTGAATAATATATTTTTCTCCTAATGAATTATGAACTAATTTGTCTAAATTATTTATTCCTGGAAAAAAAATTTGATAACCATTAGGTATTACATCAACATACCTCAAGCTTAAATAAAAGTTTGGTTCCCTTAGACCGTATTACCATAAGCACCAGCCAAAATCTTAATCTTTTACTGCATCTTCATAAATCTGATGCTGGATAATATTCTGCCAAAAATTTCCTAAACAATTTTTTAATGCATCATAGCTATACACTTAGTAGCTTGTTTAATCATGACATCTATGGTATAGACCTGATACTTATTAAATGTCTTACCTTATGTAGCTAAAGCCAGTATTTTAGTTAGCCAGAATTGTGCCCGGGATCTCTTACTCAGTAAAAAATTATATTCATCAAACATGTAATGAAAATATGTTCTCATTCATAGTTAGCTCAACTCCTATTTGATTTCTAAACATTCTTTTAAAAAGATTACCCCAGAGGTGGTAGCAATGGAAAGTCAAGAACAAAACAATAAGTCTATCACAAATAGGAAGTTTCATTTAAGAGGGTTAAGAACAAGAAAATAAATGAAAGTTAAAATAACAAAATTGTTAGAAAAACTTAGGGACAACCAAGTACTCATCATGAGGTCTCTAAAAAATACTCAGGTGTATTCTACAAAAGAGATTATGCATTAAGTGGAAGTCTAGTAAGTAACTTTGAGCAGCTATAAAAGGCAAAGTTAGATATTATGCTGATAAATTTTGAGATAAAAGCCATATGAATAAAAACATATGTTTTACTGCCAAAGAAATAGGAATCAACAAAATGGAAGTTAAAACTGCCACTTTTTTAAAAGTCAGAATGTATTGATTTATCCATGTGTTAAACAAAATAAACTTTACAAAGAGACACATAAATTTAGCCGTAACACATAAACAAATGTATATTAATTGAGGGGAAAAAAGATTCTTGGACAAAGTAGTCTATTAAATTAAAAATCATATAATCTGATTGACTAAAGAGCTATACTTATTTACAAAACAGATATTTTATGTATGTAAAGAAATAAATGTAATTATATATATATTTTTTAATAAGTACAGGTCTTCAACTAAGGACATTGCATGATATTTACACTATAAGCCAAATGGTAAATGCTATTTATCTTTCTTTTACTAAATTTTCTCTTCTATTTGTAGAGATTCTTATAAGTATATGAATGGTTCCATTCACTTTTCAAGCAAGTAGGATGTAGCCCTATGCATTATCCAAATATGGGGGAGAAAATATAAAGATTAATTTGGAAAAAGGGTAGATTTTAAAATGAAAAATCAATGCATATGTTGGTGATATGCAGACATTTCAGAATGTCACAGTTTTGCTACTCAAATGCACTTATTCTACTCAAGCTGAGGTTCAATGTTGAACCATGTAATAAAGAGTACCTATAATTGTCTTCATAATGTTGTGAAATTACCATCACTGAATAAATGACTTATTCTGGAATTCCTGCTGACAGTTAAGGTGAATGATCTCTGTTACATAGTTTATTAGGAAGGTCTTTTTTATTTTCCCCTTTTGTTCCATTTGTTTTACTTGTTTTCTTCCTTACATTTGTTTTCCCGAAGCAGGTAAGAGGATTTCAGATAAAAGAAGTTTATTCATACAGAATAATAAATTATTTATCATTAGTTAATATAGTTTTCTTATCAAAAAGATATGAATGAAAATATACTCTATAATTTGTTTTTTCCATATGATTTTTTCCATATCTATATAAAAATGGATGCTAAAATTATGCTTAATAACATATAGTTGATATATGATATTAGCAAACAAACTTTTTAAAACTTTGTATTCTCATCAGTGAGTCTAATAAAACAGTGAATTAAAAATAAAACTAAGCCTTAAAGAAGTAAGTTGTAAAATGATTAATGTAATAATGCAAGTCTTAATCTAAGATTAAGATGATATTTTATATCAATGTTCTTGAACTTAATATTGACATTTTAATAAGCTAAAATGACCAAAAAAATGATTAACTCCTTAAGATAGCATACTCCCTTAAAGGTACAGAAAAATCATTTTAATCCATCAATGTTTTAATGGATTTAATTGAATTTTTTTCTTTTTCTTTTTTTTTCTTTGGTTTTGAGATAAGGTCTGGCTCTGTTGCCCAAGCTGAAGAGCAGTGGGCACAATCTTGGCTCATTGCAGCCTCGATCTCCTGGGCTCAAGCATTCCTCCCACCTCAGTCTCCCAAGTAGCTGGGAGTACAGGCACACACCACCATACTGGCTGAATTTTTGTTTGTTTTTTTTTTTTTTTTTGTAGAAACAAGGTCTTACTATGTTGCCCAAGATGATCTCAAACTCCTGGGCTCAAGCGATCCTCCTGCCTCAACCTCCCAAACTGCTGTGATTATAGGTGTGAGCCACTGTGCCTGGCTGATTTTAATTTTGTGATTGTGGACCCAAGGTTGTTTTTGGTATAACAACTTAGTATCCAAAATACATGTTATTCTGTTCTTCAACTTGAGTTACTTAATGCCTGGTTTGACACAGTGAGATTTGTTCATTTATGATTTCATGATTATTTTAGTAGCGTATTAATCAGAAGGTAAGAGAAACAGTAGTATTCTAAGGCCTTAAAGTCAGATTTTAAAAATTCTAATTCTCAGACTTAAAAAGAATTTTTGTTCAATATTGGTCAAAGAATATTCCCAGACAATTTGGGAGTTGGTGAGTTTGGGGTGCAAAGAAAGGGAGACTAAAAATTCCAACTCACATAAAGGTTGGGAAGGCAAGATAATCAATAGGTCAGATGCAGGCATAAAACTAAGTAGAATGAGCTGCATCTCAAACTAAGACAATGAACAAGGACAGGCAAGACCAAAGAGGAAGTTTAGTAGATACACCCAAAAAGGAGATTCATTGAGAAAAATATAGGTGTTACGTGTATGTGTGTGTATGTGTGTGTGCATGCACCATTGTGTGCAAATTGGATGTCTGGAAAGACCTGAACAGTCATATTGTATGTCAGTTTGCCAATATCACTAGGTCACTATTGGCTAATTCCCTGATGACTGTCCATGGGGGGGGGGGGGAAGATGGTGTTAAATTCCTCAGAATGTGTTGAATTAAGCAATGTATTGGGAGAAAATTTTGTTGTATCAGAATTAGGGCTAACAAAGTTGCAAAATAATTAATTGGAACAGCCAAATTTTAGTATTAGTTGATAAAACCAGATGAAAAATTATTTTCAAGCCAAAGATTAGAAGTCAAACTAAAAGAGAAAGAGGAAGAAGAGCAACAATGACAAGAAAATACATAATCATCAGAGAAGCAGAATGAAAGGAAAAATTCAGAAAAAAAAAATATCTAAGATTTTGGCGTACGTTGGCTTATTTACCGAATGATTAATGTAAACTGAAAGATCTTATTGAGACACAAGATTTCTTGCTGAGGCAATGCAATTATTTTATTCATGTGTTTGTTTCACATAGAACAGATTATGTTCTCTGATAACACAGATTCATTTTAGAAAATTTGATAAAGAAAACCAAGAAAAGTAAAAATTTATTAAAAAAAAGTTTAGTAGCTAATTTAAATGCCTTGAAACCAAAATGAGGAAGAAGAAAATAAATATGGACATCATGCTAAATTCATATGCATTCAATTTTTTATTTTTAATATTATTTTTATAATTAAAATAAAATGTAGAGATCTAAGGGTTTAGGTTTGATGATTTTTGACAATTTTATATGCCCATATAACACACACACACAAAAAAGAAAATATTCCCATTATAGCAAAAGTTCTCTCATTCACTTTTCTGATTAACCTACCCAGCCCCAACAACTTTATGATTTTTAATGCCATAGATTAGTTTTGTATATTCTTACCTCTATTTGTCCTCTTGTCATATATTTTACTTTTGCATGTAATATAAACCATATAATACATTATTATGTTTGCTTTAACTAATTAACCATCTTTAAAATTATGTTAAATGCATATGCATGTGCATATGTAGTTATGTTTGTGTATATATGTGTTATGAAAAATGTTCTTTATGTTTAATGATATATTTACCTTTTGGGGTTCTTAGTTTTTTCTGGAGTTCTGGATTTTTGTCTGATATAATTTTCCATTAGTTTAAACAAGTATTTTTAGTAATTTTTATATTATAAATATGCTGAAGACAAATTATCTCAGCTTTTATTCTGCCTAAAAAGTGTTATTTCTTCTTTCTTTTTGAAAAACAGAGATATAGGTAAAGAGTTTTTAACAGAATTTTTCCTAGCACTGTAAAGATTTTGTTCCAGTGTCTTCTAACTCCAATGTTTCTTAAGTCAATTGTCATTCTTATCATTGATGTCATGATGTGATATATCCATCCTGCTGCTTTTATTTTTTTCTATTTTTCTTTGCTTCTAAGCAGTTTGATTGTAATGTACGTAGATAACTGATTCTTTGACTTTATCTTGTTTGTAGTTTGCTGCCTTCTCAGAACTAAAGATTTATGCTTTTCATCAATTTTAGAAAATGATTACTTCAAGTAGTTCTTTTGTTCCACTCTTTTTTACTTCTCCATCTCTAGCTATAATTATGTGTGAGAAGCTATTTGTCATTATTCTATAGATATCATACGCTCTGATGTTTCTTAATAAGTATTTTCTTTATGTTGATTTAGACGATTACTATGAAAAGCCTTCAGATTCAGTTATCTTCTCCATGGCTTTTACTCTTTAAACCCTTCAGATACATTCTTCATTTCTAATATGAATTGTTTTAAGTTTCTAGTTTGTCTATCAGAATTTATTTTATAGTTTAAATCTCTGTTGACATACCTTGTCTCTGAACATATTATTCTCTTTTTTTCTTTAGATCTTTTAGTATAGTACTCACAGTTATTTAAGGATGCCTATAGGATGATTGTAGCAACCGAATCCAAAATAGGGGGTTGCTCCAACTGACTGTTTCTTCTTTTGACCATGGGTCATATTTTATTATATCTTCAAGAGACTCATAATTTTTGAGTATATGTTGAACATTGTGTAAAAATCACAAACATTGTAGTAAATAAAATTTTCTCCTCAGAATATTTTATTTTATTTTATTTTATTTTATTTTATTTTTATTATTACTATATTTTCTGAGACGGAGTCTTTCTCTGTCGCCCAGGCTGGGGTGCAGTGGCGCGATCTCGGCTCACTGCAAGCTCAGCCTCCTGGGTTCCCGCCATTCTACTGCCTCAGCCTCCAGAGTAGCTGAGACTATAGGCGCCCGCCACCATGCCCGGCTAATTTTTTTGTATTTTTAGTGCAGACGGGATTTCACCACGTTAGCCAGGATGGTCTCGACTCCTGATCTCCTAATCCGCCTGCCTTGGCCTCCCAAAGTGCTGGGATTACAGGTGTGAGCCACGCACCCGGCCTAGAATATTTTAAATGTTTCCTGTAATATTCCTAGTTTGGCAAACTGAGGAAGCCTGAGTGAATCTAATCTGCAAGTAGACTGGTTCTCAGTTTTGTTGCAATTTCGAGTCAATTGATCACAGCTTTCAAGTATTTTGAGAATGAGATTATGATGTCTTCAGCAAGACTTGGAATCTGAGCAAGATTAAAATCCGAAGATTTTTTTTTATATATATATTTTTCAGATAGCTGTCAGCTTTCCAAACTCTAGAACATTGTTCTCTGCTTTGTAGCCTGGGTGATGACTTTGTGGGTTACTGGAAAATTTTATTGCTGTCTAGTCCTGCCAGACTTTCTGAACCTCAGAAGATCCTTGCCTATCCTGAACCTTGTTTCTAGACTTTGGAGGGCCGCTGGAGAGAATTCCATAAAAACCCAGGTTGCCTGGTAGAATTATCTTACCTCTCATGCTTTATGCCCACCTATTTGAGACTGCAGCAATGGATGCAATAAAGGCCCAGAGGACTTGAAAGAATGTTTTTCAACTCACTGGTGTGACTTCAGACTCTATACTTTCAGTGTGCTCAATTAAGACCCATGGGAAAGAGTTTTGAATGGGTAGCCTTAACTCCATAGCAAGGGTGCCTTGATATTCTAATCTACCACAGTCCTTGCATGAACATTTATGAATGCATTAAAATTTTAATTAAGTTAGTTTAAAATTTAATTTTATCGGCCAGAGGCCGTGGCTCCTGCCTGTAATCCCAGCACTTCGGGAGGCTGAGGCGGGCGGATGATGAGATCAGGAGCTCGAGACCATCCTAGCTAACATGGTGAAACCCCGTCTCTAATAAAAATACAAAAAAAAAAAAAAAAAAAAAAAAGTTAGCCGGGCACGGTGGTAGGCACCTGTAGTCCCAGCTACTCAGGAGGCTGAGGCGGGAGAATCCCTTGAACCCAGGAGGCGGAGTTTGCAGTGAGCCGAGATCGCGCCACTGCACTCCAGTCTGGGCGACAGAGTGAGACTCTGTCTCAAAATAATAATAATAATAATAAATAAATAAATAAATAAATAAATAAAATCTCAATTTTTCATTAATTTTATTAATACATAACACAATATAACCCAGACATACTACAAAATCCTCTCCTGTTTTTCTGCTAGGCATAAAAGCAACCATTAGTTAATTGACTTCTTTGAGCTGGTAACTTTTATAGTTTGTTGTTATTCTTAGGATGGGAGTGATGATCCCTTAGGACTTTCTCTCTCCGAAGTTATAGTTTTCTTTTAATTTTACTTATTAAGAAAGTGATACACTATATTTAAAAATATGAGAACTGTCTCATGTAAAACAGTTTCTAATTTCTCTTGTTTCTTGACTACTTTAGATAAGTTCTTGCTCTATAACATGAGAACTCAATTTCATTTTGAAATTGCCCTTAATCACAAAATAGTGTGGCAATCTCTTCAATTTTACTGGTATATCGAAGGTTAGAGGTGGGGAGTGTCAGAAGAACCCGAAAGTGGCGGAGATTGTTCAGAAAATGAATATAAGTAGAATAAAGGTAGAATAAATTTCTTGTGAGAAATTGTAGATTAATTAGATTTGGAAAGGATGTACTCACGTTTGGCTTTTGGAGTCTGAGTGCTGTAATTCTGCTTGATTTTGAAGAAAATTAAAAAAAAAAAAACAAGACAGGTTACCAATGATTATATTATTTTAATGAGACATTTTCTAGACGCCTTCCTCCCTAGCCAGGTGTTGTTTTTCAAGATTATTAGAAGCTTAACAATAAACAGTTGTTGTATCCCTAGTAGCTTGTCACTAAAAGGATAAAAAAAACCAACCAAACACAAAAACAAAACCAGGGTCATTAGTTAATATTTGTATACAAATTACACTTGGAAAAAATAAAACCTCGTAATAATATCATGTTATAAATCTCCAAGTTATTAAATCAATCATATAATTGTAAAATTGGTAAAATTATTTCATATGTTTATTTTCTAATTTCATTATTTCTGGAAAATATTTGTTACCAAACAAAACTTTAATATATTTAATAACTCTAGGAATACATGTCCTGCACATATAAACATGTAAGAGTATCTGTCTAGAAAGAGGAATAGAGAAATAAAGATATTTTATTAGACTTAAGTTATATTAACATCTACTCTTTTCACTTACTAAGTCTCCTGTTCATTAAGTATTTAATGAAAATCCTAGATATTTTAGTACTTTTAAATTATAATCTAAGTGTCTGAAACAGTGCATCTTGTTAAAGTTTTAAAAAACAATGGTTTACTTATTTTACTTATCAGTATCAGATAATTACACTGAAGCAGCCACTTTACTAAAAATCACTATACTAAAAATGCTGTTTTGCATATGACTTAAGTAAAATAAATACTATAATTTAGTTCAACATTAAACGTGGACTGCATATGAAAATGACTAGGATAATTAAGGTTGAATACTTCTTGCTTCTCCTTATCAATACGAGAAATACCCATGCACAAATTTCAAGTGACCAGCCACTCTAAAGCTGGTTTTCTACTTACAGAATCTTTTTCTTCACTAACACTATGTTCTAAATTTCCATCTCAGTTCTTTCTGCTGGAATTTATTTCTCCATCTTCATTTCATACATTTCAAAACTTTATTTATAGTACTTAACGTGTTCCACTTGGCACAATCAACAACTCTGCAAACTTATTTTCTGCCTTAGATTTATAAGTTACTTGACAACTGAGCTCTAGTATTCCTTTTCTTAAATTTTATTTTAACGAAAACTCATATAGCACTGATAATACATCAAGCAGTGTTCTAAATGCTTTACAGTTATTCATTTTAATTACCAAAACAATCTCGTAAAATAGGCACTGTAATTATACTCATAAGAGAAAGCATCATTCATCTTTTAATTGTTATAGTAGGTGGCACATAAGAGATGTCCATTAAATGTGGAACTAGACTTCAGACATTTACTTAATGAAAAAACATTTATTTAATGTCAATGTTCCTGGGACTCCACTAGAGCATACGGATTAAAAAGATGATTAATTCTAATTCTCATCTTCACAATTAAGTCTGGGAGAATGGTACAAATGGGATAATGACCACTTTCACTAGAGGGAGGAATATATCAAGATGTGATCAAGAATGAATACTGTGTATGAATTGGTATTTCATAATACACAGACACTCAATAGACTGCTAATAGGAAGTCAAGCATTCTAAGCAAAGAAGAAAAAGAGAGTTGTGACATACTTGGAGAACTACAAAGTTTGTTGAGGCCAGGCCATTGAATGATGTACATGTGTAGCACACAAAGAGGTAGGCGTGGATTACTTTGTTCAGAGCCTTCTCTGTACATACAAAGCATGACAGATTTAATCCTGACCTAATTTTTCCAAAATGTACCCTAGGAAACACTGGTTCTGTGTGGTGTTTTATGGGAGAATAAATAAATTCGAACAAACGTAGAAACCTTTTTAAGATCTAATACATTCAAAAAACTCTATGTACTTTTGTATATCTTGCTCTAGGAAAGAGAAAAGATATTCAATTTCTTAGAAATATTGTAATATAAGAACATTATTTACTGTTGTTTGACACAAATTTCCATATGTTTTTGATGATAGAAAAATGTTTAGAGTAACTCCAATTATTATCAATAAAACAAATTTGATAAAGCAGTGTTGTAAGATTTTCACCAAATTTGTAACATGATCAGACTATTATTCTAGAAGGCTCTGTATAGTGGCAATACACAAATGGACTGAAGAAGGCAAAATAAAAGGTGACTGGTAGCAGTTATTTCTTCATTAAATTACCCAGGAGGAATTAGAGTTGCTGAGGGCTAAGGTGGCTGCGATTGGTGGGAGGAGACATTTTTAAGACAGTGTTCAAAGTAAAAGCACTTGGTACTAAATAAGTAATGGGAAGAGAAAAATCAATGACTTTCAGATTTTTGACATGAATGACTAGTTCAATATTTGACATAAATTAAGATAAAAGGTTCAAAGCAAAACACATTCCAGGAGAGAGATAATGATTGTTGCCGTATGAATTTGAATCCACGTGGAACAACTGGACAGAGTCCCCTACGAGGCTACTGGCTCTCAAGAAGTGGGTAAGGTCATGAGGGAGAAAAAAAAATAGAAGAACCCCGGGTTTGAGAGCCATAAAGGAGGCTAGGTAATAAGAGATTGTAACAGAAAAGGGGATAAAGGAACATGCAGGGATGTAGAAGTGAAAAGAGGACTGAGAAGTCCCTGGTAGACAAATGACATAGGGGAGGAGATTCTGGGAGGAATAAAACAAGAATACCTGTCAATGCATGAATGAGAGTCGTAAAAGTTGAAACCTGGAGGAACATGAAGTATACAGCAATCAATTTTCAAACTTTGGAAAAATGTATTCCAGATTATTTGTTAGAGTCATTCAAATTGCTGATATGTTGTAGGTGAATTCATATTTTACCATATGATCTAATTTTCTACACACTCTAGGACAGTGGTTCTGTGAGTTTATGTATACTTACATCTACATATATGTGATATATTTATATATAAAAATCTGTCTTGTGTAATGATGCTCCAAATGAAATAATTGTCACTTTTTAAGCAAACAGAATATTATTCTCTAAATGATAACTTTTAAGTAAATTGATACTCTCCTGTGATTTCTCTTTTTTCCCTTGTCTTTACACTTAAAAATTTTCAAAAATTTCTATATTTTCTATTGGAGCTATAGGTAAAATGTTGTACAACAAAAAACACAAGCTTTGAGTTTCCTTTAAATTTTATTTTTTATTTATGATTCCTTATTAAATATCATATATTAAATAAGATGTCCTTACTATATGTTGTTATTGTGTGTAGGAAATATTGAAATAATAAACAAGCTTTTCTTAATTTACCCTAAGCATTTATTTCAGTCATATTTCATTGAATTGTACCCATAGTTCAAAAACATCATTTTGTTTTAGCAAAAGAAAGCAGCTGGTTTACCTAAGATATCAAGATATCAAGGATAGCTGTGTGAACAATAAAGTGTTTCAAAATGTATATGGTCAGGGAAATAAGAATGCCTCTGAAATCCTACTGCTAGGACTGCTGGAAACTCATCTATTTTTATTTGCAAAAGTTGACATGCAGGCATTATCGTATTTTATTAAAAGCATTGACTATAAAGGAACAGAAGAAGTCCCCTAGGTCTGGCAGATCAACTTCCATTTTGTTTTACTCATTTCCATTTTTCTATTCCCCTTTTGGTTGTTATTTAAAACAGACAATAGAACTTTGGCCATATATTGATCCTAGGAGCTCTCACTTTAACATGTTTCCATTTCAAATGTGAGAACATTTGTTGACTGTGGAAATATTCAGTAAATCTCTATATTTAGCTTTGAACTTGTTGTAGTTATTTCCTTTTAATCTAGGTATTCCTATTTATCCTTAGCAAAAGCCTTCAAAATTTTAAGAAAGAAATGTTTTAAGAATTTTTTTTCTTTACTCAAAGGATTACTAAATATTCTAAAACTATGATCCCAACATGGAACCTGCTCTCTGTGCTCTGTTTTTTTTTTTTTTTTTTTTCCTTAAAGACATTATTTTATTTTAATTACAAAATATTTTATACATTCAGAAAAAAATAAAAACAGCATGTCATTCAAGAACCAAATTTAAGAGAAATTAACACTTCACCATATTTGCTTCAGATATTTTTTAAAAAAGAAATTTCATGTTATACATGTTATAGATTTAGCTATAACTATTTCCCCTTCCTAATTTCTTAGAAGTATCCACTGCCCTATAAACACTTTATATCATTCCTATGAATGTTACAGTAGCCAGTGCCTATGTATTTGTACATAGTAATATTGTTTTTGTATTTCAATTTACATATATTTATATTACAAATCTGCAACTTCCTTGTGTAAACAATATGCTACAAATCTGCAACTTCTTTTTTCACTTGATATTGTATCTATCAGGCATCGATTTGATATATGAATATTTGATTATTTATTCTTTAACCAATACATTATATTAGCTTGCATTTACAATTTTTCAAATGCCTATATTTTGACCATCAAGTTTTACAACTTATTATGATTTAATTGCAATTTTGCTGAGAGATTCTCGATGGCCAATACATGTTTTTATTATTAGTAGTAGTAGTATTAGTATTAGTATTATACTTTATGTTCTAGGGTACATGTGCACAATGTGCAGGTTTGTTACATATGTATACATATGCGGTGTTGGTGTGCTGCACACATTAACTCATCATTTATATTAGATATATCTCCTAATGGTATCCCTCCCCACTCTCCCTACCCCATGACAGGCCCCGGTGTGTGATGTTCACCTTCCTGTATCCAAGTGTTCTCATTGTTCAATTCTCACCTATGAGTGAGAACATGCAGTGTATGGTTTTCTGTCCTTGTGATAGTTTGCTGAGAATGATGGTTTCCAGCTTCATCCATGTCCCTACAAAGGACATAAACTCATCCTTTTTTATGGCTGCATAGTATTCCATGGTGTATATGTGCCATAATTTCTTAATCCAGTCTGTCATTGATGGACATTTGAGTTGGTTCCAAGTCTTTGACATTGTGAATAGTGCCACAACAAATATATGTGTGTGTGTGTCTTTATAGCAGCATGATTTATAATCCTTTGGGTATATCCCCAGTAATGGGATGGCCGGGTCAAATGGTATTTCTGGTTCTAGGTCCTTGAGAAATAGCCACACTGTCGTCCACAATGGTTCAACTAGTTTACAGTCCCACCAATGGTGTAAAAGTGTTCCTATTTCTCTACATCCTCTCCAGCACCTGCTGTTTCCTGAATTTTTAATGATCACCATTCTAACTGGTGTGAGATGGTATCTCATTGTGGTTTTGATTTGCATTTCTCTGATGGCTAGTGGTAATGAGCATTTTTTCATGTGTCTGTTGGCTGCATAAATGTCTTCTTTTGAGAAGTGTCTGTTCATATCCTTTGCCCACTTTTTGATGGGTTTGTTTGTTTTTTTCTTGTACATCTGTTTGAGTTCTTTGTAGGTTCTGGATATTAGCCCTTTGTCATATGAGTAGATTGCAAAAATTTTCTCTCATTCTGTAGGTTGCCTGTTCACTCTGATGGTAGTTTCTTTTGCTATGCAGAAGCTCTTTAGTTTAATTAGATCCCATTTGTCAATTTTGGCTTTTGTTGCCCTTGCTTTTGGTGTTTTAGTCATGAAGTCCTTGCCCATGCCTGTGTCCTGAATGGTATTGCCTAGGTTTTCTTCTAAGGTTTTTATGGTTTTAGGTCTAACATTTAAGTCTCTAATCCATCTTGAATTAATTTTTGTATAAGGTGTAAGGAAGGGATCCATTTTCAGCTTTCTACATATGGCTAGCCAGTTTTCCCAGCACCATTTATTAAATAGAGAATCCTTTCCCATGTCTTGTTTTTGTCAGGTTTGTCAAATATCAGATGGTTGTAGATGCGTGGTATTATTTCTGAGGCCTCTGTTCTGTTCCATTGGTCTATATCTCTGTTTTGGTACCAGTACCATGCTGTTTCGGTTACCGTAGCCTTGTAGTATAGTTTGAACTCAAGTAGTGTGATGCCTCCAGCTTTGTTCTTTTGGCTAGGGTTGTCTTGGCAATGCAGGCTCTTTTTTGGTTCCATATGAACTTTAAAGTCGCTTTTTTTTTTTCCAATTCTGTGAAGAAAGTCATTGTTAGCTTAATGGGGATGGCATTGAACCTATAAATTACCTTGGGCAGTATGGCCATTTTCACAATATTGATTCTTCCTATCTATGAGTATGGAATGTTCTTCCATTTGTTTGTGTCCTCTTTGATTTCACTGAGCAGTGGTTTGTAGTTCTCCTTGAAGAGGAGAACTTCAACTCACATCCCTTGTAAGTTGGATTCCTAGGTATTTTATTCTCTTTGAAGCAATTGTGAATGGAAGTTCACTCATGATTTGGCTCTCTGTCTGTTATTGATGTATAAGAATGCTTGTGAATTTTGCACATTGATTTTATATCCCGAGACTTTGCTGAAGTTGCTTATCAGCTTAAGGAGATTTTGGGCTGAGATGATGTGGTTTTCTAAATATACAATCATGTTATCTGCAAACAGGGACAATTTGACATCCTCCTTTCCTAATTGAATACCCTTTATTTCTTTATGTTGCCTGATTGCCCTGACCAGAACTTCTAACACTGTGTTGAATAGGAGTGGTGAGAGAGGGCATCCCTGTCTTGTGCCAGTTTTCAAGGGGAATGTTTCCAGTTTTTGCCCATTCAGTATGATATTGGCTGTGGGTTTGTCATAAATATCTCTTATTATTTTGAGATATGTCCCATCAATACCGAATTTATTGAGAGTTTTTAGCATGAAGGGCTGTTGAATTTTGTCAAAGGCCTTTTCTGCATCTATTGAGATAATCATGTGGTTTTTGTCTTTAGTGGTGTTTATGCTGGATTACGTTTATTGATTTGCGTATGTTGAACCCACCTTGCATCCCAGGGATGAAGCTCTCCTGATCATGGTGGATAAGCTTTTTGATGTGCTGCTGAATTCAGTTTGCCAGTATTTTATTGAGGATTTTTGCATCGATGTTCATCATGGATATTGGTCTAAAATTCTCTTTTTTTGTTGTGTCTCTGTCAGGCTTTGATATCAGGATGATGTTGGCCTCATAAAATGAGTTAGGGAGCATTCCCTCTTTTTCTATTGATTGGAATAGTTTCAGAAGGAATGGTACCAGCTCCTCCTTTTACCTCTGGTAGAATTCGGCTGTGAATCCGTCTGGTCCTGGACTTTTTTGGTTGGTAGGCTATTAATTATTGCCTCAATTTCAGAGCCTGCTCTTGGTCTATTCAGGGATTCAACTTCTTCCTGATTTAGTCTTGGGAGAGTATATGTGTCCAGGAATTTATCCATTTCTTCTAGGTTTTCTAGTTTATTTGTGTAGAGGTGTTTATAGTATTCTCCGATGGTAGTCTGTATTTCTGTGGGGTTGGTGGTGATATCCCCTTTATCATTTTTTATTGTGCCTATTTGATTCTTCTCTCTTCTTTATTAGTCTTTCTAGTGGTCTATCAATTTTGTTGATCTTTTCAAAAACCAGCTCCTGGATTCAGTGATTTTGTGAAGGGTTTTTTATGTCTCTATCTCCTTTAGCACTGCTCTGATCTTAGTTATTTCTTGCCTTCTGCTAGCTTTTGAATGTGTTTGCTCTTGCTTCTCTAGTTCTTTTAATTGTGATGTTAGGGTGTCAATTTTAGATCTTTCCTGTTTTCTCTTGTGGGCATTTAGTGCTATAAACTTCCCTCTACACACTGCTTTAAATGTGTCCCAGAGATTCAGGTATGTTGTATCTTTGTTCTCATTGGTTTCAAAGAACATCTTTATTTCTGCCTTCATTTCGTTATGTACCCAGTAGTCATTCAGGAGCATGTTGTTCAGTTTCCATGTAGTTGAGTGGTTTTGATTGAGTTTCTTAATCCTGAGTTCCAGTTTGTTTGCACTGTGGTCTGAGAGACGGTTTGTTATAATATCTATTCTTTTACATTTGCTGAGGAGTGCTTTACTTCCAACTATGTGGTCAATTTTGGAATAAGTGTGATGTGGTGCTGAGAAGAATGTATATTCTGTTGATTTGGGGTGGAGAGTTGTGTAGATGTGTATTAAGTACACTTGTTTCAGAATTGAGTTCAAATCCTGGATATCATCGTTAACTTTCTGTCTCGTTGATCTGTCTAATGTTGCCAGTTGGAAGTTAAAGTCTCCCATTATTATTGTGTGGGAGTCTAAGTCTCTTCGTAAGTCTCTAAGGACTTGCTTTATTAATCTAGGTGCTCCTGTATTGGGTGCATATATATTTAGGATAGTTAGCTCTTCTTATTGAATTGATCCCTTTACCGTTATGTAATGGCCTTCTTTGTCTCTTTTGATCTTTGTTGATTTAAAGTCTGTTTTATCAGAGACTCAGATTTCAACCTCTGCCTTTTCTTGTTTTGCATTTGCTTGGTAGACCTTCCTCCATCCCTTTATTTTGAGCCTATGTGTGTCTCTGCATGAGAGATGGGTCTCCTGAATATAGCACACTTAAGGGTCTTGACTCTTTATCCAATTTGCCAGTCTGTGTCTTTTAATTGGAGCATTTATCCCATTTACATTTAAGGCTAATATTGTTATGTATGAAATTGATCCTGTCTTTATGATGTGAGCTAGTTATTTTGCTCATTAGTTAATGCAGTTTCTTCCTAGCATCGATGGTCTTTACCTTTTGGCATGTTTTCACAGTGGCTGGTACCATTTGTTCCTTTCCATGTTTAGTGCTTCCTTGAGGAGCTCTTGTAGGGCAGGCCTGGTGGTGACAAAATCTTTCAGCATTTGCTTGTCTGCAAAGGATTTTATTTCTTCTTCACTTATCAAACTTAGTTTGACTGGAGATGAAATTCTGGGTTGAAAATTCTTTTCTTTAAAAATGTTGAATATTGGCTCCCACTCTATTCTGGCTTGTAGAGTTTCAGCAGGGTGATCTGCTGTTAGTCTGATGGGCTTCCCTTTGTGTGTAACCTGACCTTTCTCTCTGGCTCCCCTTAGCATTTTTTCCTTCATTTCACCCTTGGTGAATCTGACAATTATGTGTCTTGGAGTTGCTCTTCTCGAGGAGTATCTTTGTGGCCTTCTCTGTATGTCCTGAATTTGAATGTTGGCCTGTCTTGCTAGGTTGGGGAAAGTCTCCTGGATAATATCCTGCAGAGTGTTTTCCAGCTTGGTTCCATTCTCCCTGTCACTTTCAGGTACACCAATCCAATATAGACTTGGTCTTTTCACATAGTACCACATTTCTTGGAGGCTTTGTTCTTTTCTTTTTACTCTTTTTTCTCTAAACTTTTCTTCTCACTTCATTTCATTCTTTTGATCTTCAGTCACTGTTACACTTTCTTCCATTTGATCGAGTCGGTTACTGAAACTTGTGCATTTGTCACGTAGTTCTCGTGTCATGGTTTTCAGCTCCATCAGGTCATTTAAGGACTTCTCTACATTGGTTTAGCTAGCCATTCGTCAGATCTTTTTTTTCAAGGTTTTTAGCTTCTTTGTGATGGGTTCGAACTTCCTCCTTTAGCTTGGAGAAGTTTGGTTGTCTGAAGCCTTCTTCTCTCAACTCATCAAAGTCATTCTCCATCCTGCTTTGTTCCATTGCTGGTGAGGAACTGCATTTCTTTGGAAGGGGAGAGGCACTGATTTTCAGAATTTTCAGCTTTTCTGTCCTGCTTTTTCCCCATCTTTGTGGTTTTATCTACCTTTGGTCTTTGTTGATGGTGACGTACTGATGGGGTTTTGGTGTGGATGTTCCTTCTGTTTGTTAGTTTTCCTTGTAACAGTCAGGACCTTCAGCTGCAGGTCTGTTGGAGTTTGCTGGATGTCCATTCCAGACCCTGCTTGCCTGTGTATCAGCAGCAGAGGCTGCAGAAGAGTGAATATTGCTGAACAGCAAATATTGCTGCGTGATCGTTCCTCTAGAAGCTTCCTCTCAGAGGGGTTCCCGGCCCTGTGAGTTGTCGATGTCAGTCTGCCCCTAGTTGGGGGTGTCTCCCAGTTAGGTTACTCGGGGGTCAGGGACCCATTTGAGCAGGCAGTCTGACCGTTCTCAGATCTCAAACTCTGTGCTGGGAGAACCACTACTCTCTTCAAAGCTGTCAGACTGGGACATTTAAATCTGCAGAAGTTTCTGCTGCCTTTTGTTTGGCTATGCCCTGTCCCCAGAGGTAGAGTCTACAGAGGTAGGCATGCCTCCTTGAGCTGTGGTGGGCTCCACCCAGTTCGAGCTTCCTGGCCGCTTTGTTTACTTACTTAAGCCTCAGCCATGGTGGGCATCCCTCTCCCAGCCTTGCTGTAGCCTTGCAGTTAGATCTCAGACTGCTGTGCTGGCAATAAGGAAGGCTCTGTGGGCATGGGACCCTCTGAGCCAGGCGTGGGACATAATTTCCTGGTGTGCTGTTTGCTAAGACCCTTGGTAAAGTGCAGTATTAGGGTTGGAGTGACCCAATTTTCCAGGTGCTGTGTGTCACAGTTTCCCTTGACTAGGAAAGGGAATTCTCTTTCCCCTTGTGCTTCCCAAGTGAGGCGATGCCTTACCCTGCTTCGACTCTCACTCCTTTGGCTGGCACCCGTTGCCCTGCACCCACTGTCTGACACGGCCCAGTGAGATGAACCCGGTACTTCAGCTGGAAATGCAGAAATCACCTGTCTTCTATGTTGCTGACGCTGGGAGCTGGAGGCTGGAGCTGTTCCTATTTGGCCATCTTGAACTCAGCCTCTGTGCTCTGTTTTGTATAGATGGTAGTCTAAAATGTAACTGTTGGATCACTTAGAATTTAGCAGTACATAAGTCAATACAATTATGTAGCTCAGTATTGGCTTTGCTTGAAAAAGAATCTTTACTAATATATAGTGGCATAAAAGTCTGGATTCTGAGAAACATGGCTCCAAGTCTCAGTCCATTAAATACTTGATTATATGTCATTTAATTCCTTCAGTTGATTTAGAAATCTAAACAGAAGAATAGAAATGTCAATAATATCCATTGCCTTCACATCTCACTCCTAATCTACTTTCTCTTTATCCCTCTTTCCAAAGATGATCAGATGGTATGGTAAAATTTCAGAAGTGATGAAATTCAGAAAACAAAATTTAAAAACTATAAAAATGTAGTCATATTGTCTACATATATATATATATATAAATGTTGTAGAGATGGTACAACCTATGTAAAATTGTCAATATGTAATAATTTGGCCATAATCTATACTTTAAGTCTGGAAAAAAATATAATTTTTTAAAATGAATAAATTAGGTCTATTTAAGTTTTTAAAAATGTTTTTAATTAAACTTTTTGACTTTGGGATAATTGTGATTCACACACATTTGTAAGAGATAATACAGTGATTCAACATAGTCTTTAACCAATTTCCCCCAGTGTAATGTCATGCAGAAACATAGTAGAATGTCAGCCAGTATATTGGCATTGATAAAGCCAATATAGAAAACATTCTTATCACCACAGGGATCCCTCCTGTTGTCCTTTAATAGTCACAATCATTTTCCTCCCACCTCCAGCTCTCTCCTTAAACCCTGGCAATCACTATTCTGTTCTCGATTTCTGTAATTGCATAATTTCAAAAACAGTATATAAATGGAATTATACAGTGTGTAAACTTTTAGGATTTGCTTTTTTAACTTAGCATAATTTTCTGAAGATTTATCTCGGTTATTACTGTATCAGTAGTTTGTTCCATTTATTTGTTGAGTAATAGTCTACAGATGACATTAAATTTTGTTTTTCCAGTTTTTTTTTTTTTTCACTTTTACAAATAAAACTACCATAAAGATTTGTGTACAGGTTGTTTTGTGAACACAGATCTTCATTTCTCTGGATTTGAATGCCCAAGAGTACAATTTCTACATCATATGATAGTTGTGTGGTTAGTTTTTTAAGAAACTGGCAAACTCTTTTACAGAGTGACTGTACCTGTTTACTTGCCTACCAGAAATGTATGACTGATCTAAATGCCTTGCATCCTCACCAGTCATTGGCATTGTCACTGTTTTTTATTTTTATTTTTCAACTTTTATTTTAGGTTCAAGAGTACACTTGCAGGTTTGTTGTGTAGATAAACTCATATCACAGGGGATTGCTGTGCAGATTATTTCGTCACCCAGGTACTAAGCCCAGTACCAAGTACTTATTTTTTCTGATATTCTCCTTCCTCCCACCCTCAAGTAGTCCCCAGTGTGTTTTGCTCCCCTTTCATGTCCATCACTTCTCATTACTTATCTCCCATTTATAAGTGAGAACATGCAATATTTGGTTTTCTATCGCTGCGTTAGTTTGCTAAGGATAATGGTCTCCAGCACCATCCATGTTCCCATAAAGACATGATTTCATTCTTTTTAATAGCTGGATGGTATTCCATTGTGTATATGTACCATGTATTCTTTATCCAGTCTGTCACTGATGAGCATTTAGGTGGATTTCATGTATTTGCTCTTGTGAATAGTGCTGCAATGAACATTTATGTGCATGTGCCATCATGGTGGAGTGATTTAGATTCCTTTGAGTATATACCCAACAATGAAATTTCTGGATCCAATAGTGGTTCTGGTTTTAGCTCTTTGAGGAATAGCCATCCTGCTTTCCACAATGGTTGAACTAATTTACACTCCCACCAACAGTGTATGAGTTCCCTTTACTTCACAACCTCACCAGCATCTGTTGTTTTTTGACTTTTTATTAATAGCATTCTGATTGCTGTGAGATGGTATCTCATGGTGGTTTTGATTTGCATTTCTCTAATAATCTGTGGTATTGAGTTTTTCTTCATATGCTTGTTGGTCATGTGTATGTCCTCTTTTGAAAAGTGTCTGTTTATATGTTTTGCCCACTTTTAAATGGTGCTACCATAATAGACCCATAGACAAATGGAACAGAATAGAGATCCTGAAAATAAGGCCACACCCTTGAAACCATCTGATCTTTGGCAAAGCTGACAAAAGCAAGCAATGAGGAAAGGACTCCCTATTCAATAAATGGTGCTGGGAAAACTGGCTAGGCATATGAAGAAGATTGAAACCAGACCCCTTACCATATACAAAAATCAATACAAGATGGATTAAAACTTAAATGGAAAACTCAAAACTATAAAAACCCTGGAAGACAACCTAGGCATTACTATTCTGGACATAGGAACAGGAAAAGATTTCATGACAAAGATGCCAAATGCAATTGCAACAAATTCAAAAATTGACAAATGGGATCTAATTAAACTTAAGAGCTTATGCACTGCAAAAGAAACTATCTACAGAGGAAAGTTCTTTGGCACAGCAAAAGAAACTATCTACAGAGAATCTACAGCAAGAAAATATTTGCAAGCTATGCCCCTGTCAAAGTCCTAATATCCAGCATCTATAAGGAATGTAAACAAATTTACAAGACATTTTAATTTTTAATCTTAAGTTTTTAACTTTGAATGAATTTTAAATTTATAGCTGAATTCAAACATGGAATTATCTTTAAAATATTTTATATTTTAAAATTAAGATCATTATGGCAAAATATACATATATATATATATACACACCAAAGAATAATTTGTCCGTGTATATACGGACAAAAGCATGTATTTCTAGTCTACGAATTGAAAGAAGATAAGTTATTAGTATTGGTTATGGTGATATCTCAGAGAGTTAAGCTGTTAATATGTGTGATCTTTAGCTCCATATGTATTTCAGCATGTTTCCTGGATGATAAGTAAAACGTACAAAAATACAAAATGTAAAAACATAGATTGGAAAATCAAAAGTTATAAATACTAAAAGGAGAATTGACCAAACAATTATTCAATCATCAAAATCTCTTATTTACATAGATAAAATTTCAATTACAGTATTTTAGCTAAATTTTTTAAATGGATGGCTTTTCTAAAGATTTCAGATGGGAGGAAAGAGGAAGTGCGTTGATTGAACATAACAAACATCAATTAGAAGAATCTTACTACCACCATTTTAAAAGTGAATTTTGGATACTCATCATTCAGGGAGTTCCACTTGGCCTATTCAAATAATCTCTTCATTTTCCTGAGGCCGTCCTTTCTTTATTATCTTTTATCACACTCATTCCTCTCTCAAGAAGCAAACACATTTTCATCCTCCTCTTTTTACACAGAATAGCTTATGTCCTCCTTACTAAAACCATGGTACCAGAAAACTTTTTCCACTTGGGGGTTGTGTCTTCCATTCTAAGTATTTATCAAGGAATTTTACTATATATACAGTATGTTGCTTCAAGGGAAATGTAGGAATTTCCCGACTTGATAATAATTGTGTATGTGAGTAGTAATAAATGAATAAAAATCCTACAGTCACATGGCTTTAGGGATAGTTATATGAATCTAAGTATTCATTTCAGAAACTAATCAAGTTGAAAAAAATAAACACAAAGCGAAAATGAGATTTAATCAGGTAAAAAGTATTGAGTAGAAAGGGGACATAAATGAAACAAACTGGCTGACTTAGCCTCCATCATCAAAAGTTACTCTTATTTGTATTCTTGCTTATTTTTAATTCTCTGAGCACATTGGTTTTTATCAAATGGTTTCTAGGAAGGCCAAAACCATGAGTAGCAAAACAAGAGCTTTCATGCCAAGAAGATTTGGTTGTAAGCTCAAATAGCTCTGTTTAAATGCTAAAACCATTTCACCTGTAGGAAGAAAGAATAGCTCACAAACGTTAACTAAAATGACATGTCAACCCCTGACATTTATTTTTCTTTTGAAAAGACAAAAGAAAATGAAACAAAAGAAATGTCTTCTAGTTTCAAATATGTAATTAATCATCCAGATATTCTTTTGATCACCCAAATAACTGAGCTATTTTCTTTTCATCTTTAACTGTGCACTTCACATTGCTGTCACCTGGAAAACTTGGCATTCAGATACACTTAATGATATTTTGTACTTTCCTTTGACATCTGTTTTATTTATAAATTGTGCTTTATATTTTTAACCTTCAGCGATCAAGTATATTTGAAAACAAAATGACCTGAATATGTGAAGAAAACAGTAATTCAGGTCAGAGTCAGTCAGAGCTACATAGTGTGGATGAGAGCTATTACTCGGGGCCATACACTTCCTACTCAGTCTTGCCCCCTCAATCCCCAATTTTATATGCTTGAGAGATTTCAGGAGGCCTTGGGATTATCAGGAAATTGCTTATAAAACTGGTTTCACAAAAGACCATACCGATACATTCAATTTGTCTTTAAGCACCACCTAGGATTCCCTTCTTCCAGCATACTTACTTACTCTGGATGCTTGTTGGACTTTGGGAATTTTTTCCTACCCCACTCCACTACCACTTTAAGTCTGAGTTTATGTTCTTTTCTACATTCCAACACTAGTTAGAGGTGGTGAGAACTTGGTATGGCTTATTCGATTCATAATTCCCTGAGTGATAACCATGTTTCATATATGTTTCTATATGTGATATATGCTGATAGCTGCCATAAAAAATACATAAAATGAAACTGTTTGAAAATTTCATGTAATAAGCATTACCAATTGAAATTGAACACTTGTTTTTGAGTAGCACAAGAAGAGCACCCCATACTTCCATTTATGTTCCAAAGTATTTTAGTTTGTACATTTAACACATCAATAGCAGCACCTTATCTTCAAATATCTTCTTGAAGTCTTTCTTTAGATACAACATTCTGTTGTCTCAGAGATAAAGGACTGCTTACTGTCCACATATGAAAAGTATATATTTATATGTTTATTCATTCATGGACTCTCAATAAACGCTTGACTGTTTCTCATGTGCAGATGAGTGTGGATGATAAGACTATACTTCTGAGGAGCAGTTGTATCTTGTCACTCACTATGCTCAGAGCCTGAGAGACTGAAAAATGGTCAAAGCTCTCATTATACGCTGCATGGATAAGTGAACAAGTGATTGAATCAATATGACTCCTGTCTTCAGAAGTAACATAATAGCAGTAAAATAGTAAAATATGTCACTACAAAAAAAAAGTCATAAGGGAAAAGGGACAAAATTAGAAGTGCCAAATTAGTTGTGTTGCATTATTGGTTGGGAACTTGGAGTCATTGTCACCCTTTTCAAGAAGAACCTTTCTTTGAGTTTTCTGTCCTCTGTGGTTCTGTGTTAGAGTCTGTCAGTGAGGCACTTGTGCAGTTTGGAAGGCAGAATAGAAGGAGCAGCTGTAATTCTGGCACCTTCAGGTATATCTATGGCAAGCTCCTTGAATCACTCACTTCAGTACTCTAAGTAGTTGAGATAGCAAGATGGTGCTTCTTAAGAATCACTTCTGTTGGCGTTGCAGATTGAAATAATCTGTGGTAGCCGCTCATGAGTCGTGAAATTCACAGTGACTTCTGGGCAAGCTTTTGAAACCCACCAGATGCAGCTGAGATACCTGACCTTCAATTCTCCATCACTTCCATGATACATTCAATTTTTCTGATAGACTAAATTAAATTTGGCTTAAGTCTGCCTCTGTACGTAGCAAACTGTACCCTAACCTAATATGTAAGCAAACTGCAACTTGAGAGTGCATTTTTGTAACAAGTAACAAAGTCTAGGCCAACCATAGCGTCTTAACTTTAAGTCAATCACAGGCTGAAAACTACTCAGACATGTTCAGATAAGGCAAATGTTGAACTGTAACCAATCAGGCTATTTTTTATGTCACTTCCTTTTCTGTCGATAAATATTGCCGGTACGTATTGCTGGATGAGGGTCTCTGATCCTTTAATGGTTTAGGGAACTTCCTGATTCATGAATTGTATCTCTGCTCAAATAACTTGGCTAATTTGTTTATAGTTTTTCTTTTAATACCCCTAATTCCTGCAATTGAACTCTTTCTTACCTGTGGCTTGTCTTTTCCTGATCAAATCCTGACTAATACACCAGAGTTCCAAGAAATGATATCAAAGTAAATAATTTTGTATGTGGTATGAAGTTTACAGTACCCATAACAAAGCTAAGTGGTTCATTGGACAGGTAAAAATTTCAGGGGAAAAAGCATTTTTAATGTTGTACTAAATCTTTTATCCTGGCTGAATGTGCATATCCATTCTTTCATCCACTAGAATGAAATAGAATTTTCTCGTCATTCTCAAGTCATAAAAATGTTCTGAAGTAAATTTATCCTCTACAGTGTTAATTCATTAATATTTATGTCCAACTCAGTATTATAATCAACATACAAACACCACTCAAAATCAAGTTTCCCCTTCTATAGCTCAGGCCCCCTACAGAGAAGAAGACTATAATACGAAAAAATGCTTGGCTGGATTATTTTATTTTTGTTTACCTGGTGTTACCTGATCTCTGGCTCTTCTATAGTTGGTGATAGTAGAAAAATAATTAATGTGACAGAAAAATCTTACTTTAGAGACGTAAATCGAAAGTGTGTTTCTGTCACATTTGTGATGAGCCAAAGCTGACTCATAGGAGCATTTTTGTGGAGTCTTAAGGAATATCCCCTCCTCCATTATGGAGTTTCACCAGCTGTTCTCAAAATGGGTTGAGAACACCCTAGCCAGATGACAACCTCCACAGAGAAGTTTACAGATACTCTTTGATAGGGTCCCATTAACCCTGCAAGTGTACCTCTTAGCCAGGATCTAGGACAGCCCAAATTTTTTTCTCCTCCTTTCTCTCTGTCCTATTGTGTCCAGAAGAATCACATAACGTTGAACCATGCTTCTGTTGAAAGTACAGTTTCTTGCTAAGTTCAACCCTCTTTTCATTTTGCATATGGTAGCAGTTTCAGTCACTGTTTCTTATCCTTTATATTTCTAGATGTGAGTTAGACATTTATCCAGCCTTTTATAAAATTTCCAGCAGACAGGAAACACAGTGAATGTTTTTTGACATCCCTTCCTCCCCAGTTTAGCTTACTATGGGGATGGAACACCACCCCTCCTTCATAGTTTAAGGGACTCACAGAACACAGACAATACTCTCCAAAGATATTCTTCAAGTTTCAAACTCCTATTGTCTCTCCGATGTTAACCTTTTCACATCCTCCAATTGTTGGGTAGACAAGGGTCACAAAACTTGTTTATAGCCACCTTTTTCCAAAGCCTTCAAAAGTGATCGAGTGCCTTCCTCTGTTTTTTAAAGACAATTGACAGCTATTTTGAGGGATCTCAGCTAAAAGTGAGGTACACAAAGTCACGGGTACATATAAAGGTATTTAAAAGCCCACTAGGATTTCTTTCCCCTTTACTTCTTTACCAAGGAAAATGTGTTTTCTCCTCTTCATTCAGCATTTATGCTTCTGCGTGATTTGTGTATCCTCAAATTAGGAGCAGGCAAATCTCTATGTCAAAGACTTACAAAGACTTACACAAAACAATCTAAAGTCCTCTCCTTTTTTCCTCAAGAAACTCCCAGCATCACTCATGTCAAAGCATTTTATTGATGGATCTTGGCCACTCATAATCCCTCTCAGGTGCTGTTCACCTGGTCTTTTCTACTCTTCTGAAGGTGAGCCACTCTATCTCATCTCCTGTAGGATGAGAGCATTTTCCTTAGCCTTGTCCTACTGCTACTATTGCTCACTCAAGCACCTACCCAGCATCATAGCCTCTTATCCCAGCAACCTTCCTAGAGGCTCTGAATTCAGGATGTAATAACTAAAGTACATGTGCTTCAGTTCTCTAGCTGCTTCTGGTTTTATTTTCTCCTCAGTAAAATTCGTTCTTATTCCCTGTATTAGTTAATTCTCACACTGCTAAAAAAAAAAAAAAAAAAAAAAACATACCTGAGACTGGGTAATTTATAAAGGAAAGAGGTTTAATTGATTCAGAGTTCAACATGCCTGGGAAGGCCTCAGGAAACTTATGATCATGACAAAAAGGGAAGCAAACACATCTTTCTTCACATGGCAGCAACAAGGTGAAGAATGAGTTCCCTGAGAAGGTGTAAGCCCCTTATAAAACTGTCAGAACCCATGAGAACTTACTATCACAAGAACAGGATGGGAGAAACTGCTCACATGTTTCAGTTATCTCTACCTGTTCCCTCCCACAACATGTGGAGATTATGTGAGCAACAATTCAAGATGAGATTTTGGTGGGGACGCAGCCAAACCATGTCATCCCCATCTGGTCAGTAGTGACTTTAGGTCACATTTAAATGTGATTATCAACTAAAGACTATTTTAAAGGATAAAATATACTTTGTTTATAATTACGTAGTAAAGGGGGAAACTTAGCTTACAAGAGAGTTCTTCAGCAGTACATATACATATCATACATTTCAACTCATAGTATGAAATCAGACATATACTCAGAGTATGCATGAAAAAGCAGAAAATGTCATGAGCAGCATCCATTAAGATCCAGCCCGGGGTAGATTACATGATGGAGACCAGCCATAGGAAAAAAAGGGTACAGAAGGAATCTGCACTAGTCTGAAGGTTTTATTAGCAGGTAAGGTGTTTTGTTTTTGTTTTTACATCCAAAATCAACTGGGTCTATTTCTTAGACTGGATAGAGAATGAGAGAGAGGTTTAATAATTTCTTTAGGAATTTGTCACTTTGTTATGCTGACGGCACCAAAAATTTGGATAATGTTTTTAAGCTGTTAAACATCAGCTTTCCAGCACATATGGGAGATTATAAATAGCATGTAAACGTTTGAAATGAGGCCAGCCTTGTAGGACACTTTTGCATCTTTGCTTCTGTTAATAAAATGGCTAGATTACAAAGAAAAGGCAAGTAACCTTTGGAGGACACCTGCATGAAATATAGGCAACATCAGCTGGAAAAGAGCAAAGGGCTAAATGTGCTTTGCCAAGGAAGTTATTTTCATGTTTGCCGCATAAAAGGAATTGAAAATTTAAGTAATAATGTGAGTTGGTTTACAAATACTTTTCTGGGGAAGTTTTGAGGTGCTCCAATAATGTGTACAGTTCTATTATTAGAAGAACATGTGTGCTAGAGTATACTAGTGAAAGTAATTTTTTTAAATTTTCTATTCTGAGAGCCCTTTAAGTTTCAAAATGAGAAGTAATTAATCAGAGGCTTTCACATGCCTCACACTAACATGAGGATTCTTTCTCTTGGCAAGATAAATGGAAGGAAGCATTTCTAACTGAGCTCTCCGCTCTGACCTTGTTCTGCTACCTAGGCTCTTGTCTTGTTGTTCTCCAACAACTCTTGATGTTTTGAATCTTTTTTGCCAATTGGAAAATTGTGCTGATTGATATACTTGTAGCTTAGTTACTGAAGTTTCACTTACTGCCAAACCATTTTTTATTTTCTACCCTACCCAGTTATTGCCATACATTTCTACTTTCCATAGGTATGGCTTTACCACCCACTGCCTATTGCTTATTTACCAAAATCTTCTCCAAATTCTCTCCTGGCAAATTATCCTACACTGTACAGTTAGACATCCCTCAAGCTGTCTGCCTCTGCGCCAAGGCATACATCTGTTCTGGTACTCACTAGAAATCTGGGTGCCTGATTTTGGGTGTCTTTCTAATTTGTGAGGTTCTATTCATAATTATTTGGCCCTATCTGCTCATTACTAAACCCATAATAACTATTCTTGTACTATATTACTTAGACCACGATAACTCCACATTAATGGCTTTCAAGATATGACAGTATATAATCTTATAAATGAATAAGTGAATATTTTTAATGTTTCTCCAATAAACCTGAGTTATTTATGCTGAGCTAGTATTAAGAGATATCTTTAACAAAGCATGACTTTGCCATCAACATAAATTGATATTTGCAATTACATGTACTTATATAGTTTTATATAGAGTTCCAGATAAGTTTTGATATTTAACCCTACATTTTTTCTACAATTAAATTAAATCATGTTTTTCTATGTTACTATGGAGCTAGATCTCATATCAAAGTAAATTATAAAATTACTAAAATAGTTCAAAAAAAATTTTATTAGACTAAACATCTATGAAATCATTTTACTTTTCCATTTAATCACTTATAAATGTCAGTATGTTTATTTCCCTCAGTGGTCTACTGTAACAGAATCCAGGACTGTAACTGTGTGGAGGAAAGGGTTTAGGACTGAGGAGGTCTGCCATTCTAGGACTGACTCAGCTGCAGATGAAATATGTAATTTTAAGATGATTCATTATTTGTTTACCCATTACACAGCTGTGTTTATAGGTAGAGTTAACTCACTCAATTTTGTGATTTAAAAAAAAATATTTTATTATTTTGAAAAATTTATTTAATTTTTATTTTAAGTTTAGGGGTATAAGTGCAGGTTTGTTATATGGGTAAACTTGTGTCATAGCAGTTTTTTGTAGAGATTATTTCATCCTACAGGTATTAAGTCTGGTACCCCTTAATTACTTTTCCTAGTCCTCTCTCTCCTCCCACCCTCCACCCTCCAAAGAACGTCTAGTGTGTGTTGTTCCCTTCTATGTGTCCATGAGTTATCTTTGATCTTCAATACTTGATTTAGTGTTTAGAGATTCATTTATCAGCATGGAAAGTATAAATTCAGAATGTTTGGTATAAATATTATAAATTAATTACATCTTAGGTGACTTTTAAAAGCTGGAATTTAATGCACATATATGAATGGGAAAACTTAGTTAATATACAATAAAATTATATGGGAATTACTTAAAGTTAGGCTATAAATGTAAATTACATTCTTATTAGCATATAAACCTTTCTTTATTGCTGTTCTCAAGATATTTGGGTATTGCCATAAAGCATAGTTACAGCCAGAGTTAAGGTTTTGCTTTTTGCTTTTAATAACAACAGGATTCTTTCTTTTATGTTTTTGATGATTTGAAAAATGTATTAATTTCTTTAAAAAATTATATTAAGTGGAAATTTAGTAATTAACATCATCAGCATTGCCTAAAGATTTTGTTGCAAACATAGTGACATATGTAGGTACACGTATACAAATAGACATATATGTATCTCATGCATCATGTACATATCAATAAAAATTGATCAACATATTAATATCAACTTTTAAACTTTTTGACACTTGACAATGACATAAATTAGAGTCTATTTCAATTTAAAAATACCAAAGTGACTAAAGCAGAAAAATTGAGATCATAAGGTTTTAATAGTACTAACATTTAATAGGCATCCATAACAATTTTTTAGCAAAAAAAAAATAAAAAATAAATAACTTACTTAAAATTAGATATTTACAAATTAAATATATAATCATTATGATTCTTAAAGCCTTCCCATTTACTTACTTTAACAAATAAATCTATAGGCTTAGTCAAGATATTTTCTTATTAATATAGAAAGTAAGGTTATATTTTCCTAATCAATTGAGAAGCACAAAATTAATCTATATAAAATGTAAAAAATACTGTGTTTTTTCCTATTACAAAATGCACAGTAAAAATACATTATGCTCACGAATCACTAGTTTACACAAGTTTGCTTTCAAATTTTATTTTCAAGGTACAAGTAACTGAACTACTAGTAGAAAATTAATAGTGGAAGTCATATCTTGAGCTATAAATTCTATAGACCTGTGTGGAAAATAAATTCAACAAAAAATTATGATAGTAGAGAAAACTTGCACAAATATAATTATAAGACAAAAGAGTCTTACACGTTTATAATGTGCAAGGCAGAATTAGCAACACTCAGATATTTGTGATACTGCTTTGCTTTTGTGAATAGAAATTTCCACTTTTACGCTTTTCTTATTCATTTTTCCACTCTTTCACAAATTTCCACTCATACCCTTTTCCACTTTTCCAGTCCTGCCACCTCTTTAATGCTGTCAATATGTCCTGAGTTTGAATTTCAAATTCTCCTCTCTCTGTAGCCCTTCCTTTGACAATTATGATGCTATATTAGTCAGGGTTAGGTGGAACCTGACTTGGTAAACAGTTGCTCACAGAATCCTGCTCACAGCAGGAGTCCTGAAGAATCTGGTTTTTGCCAGATAAAGGCAAAACCTTGACAAGAGAAAAGTAACTGGGGATGGCTTTACTCCCCTTATCACAGCTGGACACTGGTGGACATTGTAGTTGCTATTAATAATTTCTCAAACCTTATGCCTTTGTAGTGTTCCATTAAAATATAAAGTCTTCTGCAGGATGATTCAGTTGGCCATGCTTGGGTCACAAGGCCATGGCCCAGCTGTCTAGAATAAATCAAAGGAAAGTGTTTGTTCTTTTAAGATCAATGGGACCATGTAGTCTCTTAATTTTCAATCTGTCTGTTATTGTTTTCTCCTGCACTTCCTAATTAGCACTGAAATTCATCATCCTACACTGATAACTAATATCCTAGTGATTTCTATCTTCTGACATCTTGATATTCACTCACACTTGGTTTTACGTATTTAATTAACATTTACCCGAGGCAGGTCTAGGGCACATAATAATAAATCATGATTACATAAATTATGTCCTGGCCAGAGAGAAGTTGACAATCAATAGAGGAGCTCAGAAAATGAGCCATTCTCTTGTGTAATAAAAGCTACTCTAATCAGAGACATGGTGTGATATCAATGCAGATGGAGAATGATTCAATGAAGGATGCATTAAAAGGCATTGTAATTATTCCTACACTATTGATCTCCTCCTTGACCTCACTGCCTCTGGTCCATTCATGCTACACTTTCTTGTAAGAATGTTATTTCCATAGTAAAGCCGCAGTCATACTCCTTTCTGCTGTAAGATCTTAATTGTTCCTGTTTTACAAAGATAGAATGAAATCTATAGTCTTTATCATTAGATCTAAGATTGCGCCACCATTGACCATTATAATTTTTCTTCATGTTAATCAAAATTCTTTTCCTCCAGGCCAGGCACAGTAAAATTTTACACTAATTATAACATTCACTGAGTTAATACATTTACTCACATTTTGCACTCTATAATGTATCTCTCTTAATTGTTTCTGTAAAAATTCTATAAATATTGATACTTCAAACATTCCTGATGATTTAAAGTCGTTCTTGCTTGCCTTGACATGAGGAATTTTCTTAGTGTTATCCATTAGCTACCCATTATCCATTACCCATTTAGCACTTAATCATTTGTTGTAGGGACAGTAAAATATTTTCTTTCTATGTCCTGTTCAATGTCTCATGCAGTTAATAGATACTACAAGTTTATAGGTCTCAGAATTCAAAAGTAAATTAATACTTTTCTCTCTGCTTAACATACTAGTTTATCATTTCATATTTTTTCATAGAATGTCAGTTTAAAATGTAAAAGTAAACTATCCAATGAACAAGAACAGGGTTTTTGGATAAGAGAAAAACAGTATGTTTAACAATGACAGTTTGCCAATTTATAATTTTGTGAGTAGAGGACACAGCATCTCACATATAGCTAGTCCATTTTTAATTTAATTATGTAATCTTTTATGAATTTTAAATTACCTGTCATGAAAATGTCTACCTAGCTATTTTATAATTAAATTAAATTGAATTACCTGATAGGTTTAAGATTTATAAGAACCCTATAGTAAATCTATATCAAAGTTTTTATATAGAAGTATAAGTAAAAAAAGTGTACTATGTATGGATACTTGGGCCAATCTTAAGTTTCCTTTTTATTTTTTTTTTTTGTTTAAGTAAAATCAATGCAACACAGTACTAGGAGTTATATATTCATTGCTTTTTCAAGCTGTCTTTATTTTTCAGAAAAAAAAATAAAATTAATGTGCAAGTATAAAGATGAAGAGTACATAAAAAGGAGTGCTTTATTATTTTTTTTAGAATCATCTTACACCTGACTTTGGAAAATGTTGAACACTAAAAACCATTGTGTTCTAAAAAATTATACAGGCTGTACATTTAAGCTGTTCGCATTTCTTTACTTCTGTGTTTACTATTTCCTCTAGGAAAATCACCTGCACTTTGTTTTCTTCTCTTTTAATCTCTTTTATTATTTTTTCTTCCTATTATGAGGTGTCACATCTTTCATTTTTTTCTTTACCATTTTTTCCACTTTCCTCAAATAACGCAGATCAATTATATTGTAATCTTCAACTCTGTCTCTTTCCCGAGACTGATTTCTTCTTCTCTCTTTCTTAACCTCTTCTTCCTTCCTCACTGCAATCCATGGCAGTATAGATGGCTCTGTCCCCCTTCCCCTGGACCATCAGGGTACAGGACTTTCTCTGATGAAGATTACCATCTTCATTGTCAAAATAAGTGTTGTTTCCTCATCCTCATTTAGCTTAACCCTACTGCAGTATTTATTGCCTATCTATGAAATACATTGCCTATTTTGGCTGGTACTATTCTTTCCACATCTCCTCCTGTCTCTTTGAACATGATTTGTTGGTGATGCTTTGCTGTGATGCTTCTCTTCTCCTACATAATAAAATATATTCTAACTCTTTAGAATTTTATTATAAATACAGGTCTTCATTAACCAGTGGAACCCAACTCTGGGTAATTTATTAAATGCACAAACATATCACATGTACACATGTGTGTGTATGTGTATATGTTTGTATATATGCATGTATGTATGTGTGCATAAATGTGTATGTATACACATGCACATATAATTAAAAGGAATATTTATCAGAAGGATATTGAGGGAAAAAGCTGAAGAGGTTGCAGAAAGGACAAGGTATGGAAAAGTCGAGAACAATTAGCAAGAACTATTGATGGTCTTTTCAGATACTGCCATTCCCATGAGCCTCTTCCAAATATTTCTTAATTTATATGTTCTTTACTTAAAGATGCACATTTTAGGAAGCTAACATCTGATTTTCAAAGCTAAGGTCAGGAGAGGTGACCCATTTTAACACCCCCCAAAATTTAGTATCTAATGCTAAATTACACAAACAAAATTCAGATGTTTTTAAGAGAAAAAGAGAAATAAACACTGGATAGGCAGAAATAGCAGTTATCCATGGTATGTGCCTTTCTTTGTTCTCTCAGAAAACACCCTATCTCTGAGAGGATGTACAGAAGGATTAAAGCCAGGGAGATTAACTGACGCAGTGTTCATGTCCTGGAGTCACTGGGACCCAGAGTTGTGTATATCCTTCCATCTCTACTCAGTGACACAACATAAATGTCGCTGAACCACACAACGATAGTATCATAATGGACATTCAATTATTAGGTACTACACTAAATGCATTAAATTGAAGCCTCAAGAACACAGTTTATTTCCCAGATCTTTTTGATTGCATACTGCTCCTTGTCCTAAATCATCTTGTGATTTCCTCCTACGGGACATATTAACAGATAAATAAGAAAGCAAACAAATTATTTTTAATATAAAGAATTTCTCCATTTGGATCATATATTCAACATATAAATATAAATATAAACATATATATCATATATATATATGGAGAGAGAGAGAGTTGTGGTGGCCTTCTCTTCAGGGTCAACTACATTGCAATCTTAACTGGATGAAGCAAATAGTGTTATATAAATAATTATATAGCATTAGGAGATATACCTAATGTAAATGAAGAGCTAATGGGTGCAGCACACCAACATGGCACATGTATACATATGTAACAAACCTGCACGTTGTGCACATGTACCCTAGAACTTAAAGTATAATAATAAAAGAAAAATAAATCTTTGTTTACTATAAAATATAGTTCAGAGCTTTCAAATCAACCACATATTTCTCCCATCTTTGCTATTCAGAATTAGGAAAGGGCATAGGAGGAGAGAAGGACAGAACAGATGAAGCTGAAGCTCCACCCAAGGAAGGATGGGATCTGGATCTCTTAACTGTGGCACCAGGTGGGAAGCCAAGTGCCTGTTGGGATACAAAGACTATCAACTCTGTGGAATTGTCTCAGTCATTACCAGAGAGAAACAGTGCAGGTTCTAACATATTCTAGAAATAATCTTTACTGGTTTCTTTCCACTAACACATATGTGAAAGATACACAGATTCTCTAACTACATGACTAAGGATAAACTGAAAATCTCATTACTTTTCCACTTGATTTTACCAAGTAGTTGACCAATATTTTGGGATTATGCAAGTGTACATATTTAAATTTTAAATATAATTTATGATTTTAAAACAAAATTTATAGCAATTTATTTTTTGTGTAGTGCACTAATAGTCAACTTTTTAAATCAGGTTTTGTACAGAGGTATTTTTGATTTTTTAAAGATAGTTGTTTTTAATAAAGTCTGCATTTTTATGTATTGTACAATCTCTTGATGTATCTTTATCTTCTTAAAGCAGAAGCTAAATGAATTTATGAATAATTTCTTACAATTTTAAAGAGCTGCATATACCATATAAGAAAACATTTTTAGCATGGCATTAAATAAAAAACAATGTGGGATAGTATGAAAAGATTTTAGAAAAAGAATTTAAAAAATTTCAACATTTTTGCTAATAATTTTAATCTTTCCTATTACTTCATTATAAATGTTCATGATAAAGTACATTTTCATTAATATTTCCAAAAGCAATATAGCTCCTGAAAATTAATTAGAACATTTACCCCAAAAATATCCTGTCCATGAAATTTCATTCAGATGTTGTATCATTTTATGATATTCTATCCTTTGTGTTTTTTTAGATCTAAATAATTTGAGTTTGTCATCTCCACTTTTTCTTCTTTTTTTTTTTTTTTTTTGAGACAGAGTCTTGCTCTGTCGCCCGGGCTGGAGTGCAGTGGCCGGATCTCAGCTCACTGCAAGCTCCGCCTCCCAGGTTCACGCCATTCTCCTGCCTCAGCCTCCCAAGTAGCTGGGACTACAGGCGCCGCCACCACGCCCAGCTAGTTTTTGGTATTTTTTTAGTAGAGATGGGGTTTCATCGTGTTTGCCAGGATGGTCTCGATCTCCTGACCTCGTGATCCGCCCGTCTCGGCCTCCCAAAGTGCTGGGATTACAGGCTTGAGCCACCACGCCCGGCCTGTCTTCTCCACTTTTTCTTAAAGCAGCCTTTAAAATTATTACTACCAGTATGTAATCATTTGCTGCTAGACTAGATTTCCTACTGAGTAGATTTGAATATACATTATGCCATTTGGGAGAATAAAATAATAAAATCAATAAAAAAGAGATTGATTCCCAATATTTATTATAAGAAATAATGCCCTCATTAAAATGTATGTGGGAGAAAGGAATTAACATACAACTATTTTCATGAATTGGCTTAGTTCTTGCTTATGTTGCTCCAAAGTAACACTAACAAAAGTTTGCAATTATATTTTTCTTTTCCTTTCTATACTGCACATTATTGAAAATATCACACACATAATTGTTGCCATTCTAAAACAGAACAAAAGCCATCTGTTCATGATTGTATGATAGAGAGTTGCTCCTAAGAAAGACTCAGGCCCCTTGATATATATAAATGAAAAATACTCTTTCACTACAGGGAAATTACCACACACCACACCATATCCATTAGTGTGTGCCCTGTAGAATTGAAATTGATTATTATTTTAATGTAGCCATGACGGCAGTCTCAATATTTTCCTAGCCACATCAATTCCATTGAATACATTTGAAGTTTGGTCTCACAAAGGCCATGAGCAAAGGAAGAACTAAGGACAATTACATGACACACGTTAAGGAACATATAATTTCAAAGATGAAATGGTGGAATAGGTGCAGGGAATTCTGTCAGTAGTCACAGAGAGCTTTAGGAATCTACAACCTCAGACTACATGTCAAGAGATCATCTACTACACTCTCAGGCAGACAGGTCATAAAGAAGCAATTACTACCAGGATAAAATTTGACTGTTTCAGCAAATACTGTGCCTTCAAACTTTACACAGCCTGGAAAACATTTTTAAATCTAAAATTTAAAGATGAAGGAATAAGCATAATGCCTTTTAAAAGTATTAAAATAGGGACTTGCCACAGCTCTGTGTTTGTAAAACTGTAATTTTTGTAATTTAAAATTAAAATTTAAAACTAACATTTTCTTCTTTCAAAATATGTGAACAAAAAGTTTCAGACTCTTTTAGTAAGAGGAGGTAGAGATAATTTACATAATAGACACAGGAGACATAATATTTTGTTGATCTATTTAACAAAATTAGCAAAAATCTGCCTAAAGACTAACCCAGAAAAAGATACTAGCTCTGGCTAAAAGCATAAAAATAAGCAACTGAGGTCACAGTCTTGAAACTCATGATACAGTAAGGAAATTAGCTCCCTTTCTTTGAAGACCAGTTTGAATCATGCTAAAACTGATGAGACCAAAGGTTGCTGGAGAGCTTAAGTAACAATTGGCAAGTGATACTTAACACTAGTGATCACTTAAGATTTAATGTACTGTGATGTAATTCACATAAACAAAAGGTCTTTGGAGTCCTCAATAATTTTTAAGAGCATGGGAGAGTCCTAAGACCAACAAGATTGAAAACCACTAGAAGCCTAAGATAACAAATGCAGCAGGCACTTGAGTCCAAACACAATAATACTACTACTACTACTTAGAAAATCGGAACTCATGCCAGTCATGTGGATATCATTTCTCCTTAGTCACATGATCTTAGGGCTTGAAGAAAAATTAGAGCTCGTTCTTAATTCATTTTCAGGTTGGGGAAACAGACCCAGAATACAAACAACTGCATATTTACCATTGAATAAAGAATCCATAATTCTTGACCCTAGGGCAATGCTGTTTGAGTTACTCTGCATGGCTTTATTTGGAATTTATATTTATATTTGATTTAGCTTTAAAGGGACATTATTTCCCTGTTTTGATCAATACAGAATAACTGAAAGCAACAAGACCAATTTACTTATTTGTTGGAACATTTCTTTAGTGTGTATATAGTTTTTTGACCACATGCCTGCTACTTTCTTCATTTAAACAAATGTTTTAGAAGAAGCAATAGAACCCTTGACTATTATTATATTCCAATTTCATTGTTTCCTAATACTTGTATCTCTGCTAACGTGAAAAGATGCGAACATTCACAATGTCAGACACCCAAACTACCAAAGTAGTAGAGAGCCTAATCTCACCAACTTCAGTAAAATTAAAGAACACCTTGTCATTCCACTCAGGAACCGTCTCAAGTGTCAAAGCCCTTGCTATTCCTTTGTCACTTTACTTAAAAAATGTACTTGCCTGTGAGTCCATTCTTTCTGACTTCTTTATTTGTGGTATTAGCTTGTCATTTTTTGAAAGAAAGCGAAACTAAACAAAGAGAGCTTACTGTCAGGAAAGCCAGGCCCTAAGAGAATTCCTTAGAGAATTAACCAGTGGAATTTTTAAATAAATGTGGGGATGAAGAAAAAGTGGGATCTCTTCTTCCAAGTTTCCAAATATTTGTTTTTCCTGACTTGAGAGATTCTTATGCCTTTAAAATTGTTTAGTTCTAGTTTTACTCAGTTGATTCTTATTATGTATCTAGAAACCAAGATGTTTTCATTTAAAAAAACCAATATGATGCAGTCTCTTATTATGGTTTTCATATTGAAATAAAAATGCACTTCCTTCCCTCTTCAGCTTTCAAAAGCTGCCTTATATGATGAATAGCCCCTTCTGTGTTACAGTATGCATATATAGGGAATGGACAATTTTTAAAGCTACCTACAAGTTTTTACAAAGACTGTTGAGTTATTTAAATTATTGCTTCTCCCTGATTATATAACAGAGCCAGGAAGACTTCATTTTCTTCTCTCATCTTCTTTTAAACAGGTAGTCTGCTTGAAAAACAATGTTATATTATTTCTACTATTAAAAATCCTTTAGAGGTTGATTTATTTTCAAATATATTTTGATAACAAGATGCTGGTTGTCAGTCCCATGTTACCACAAAAATGTTTAATTTAATTGAACTTTTTGTGATAATATTTGCAGTATCAGATTTTTATAAAATTCTAAAGATTTTTCATATGCAAGTGAAAGAACTAAGTCTTAATTGAACTGACTTAATAACTGATAGACCAACTGTGAATTCAGCCTTTCACTTGTTATGTGAAGCTAGGTAGAGATCACAAGAAAAGAAGGCAATGTTCTGGTTGAATTTCCATGCTATCTTCTGTTTACTTTCCACGCTATGTTCAGGTTTCTCAGGTTTACAAGGAAGGAGATACTAACAAAATTATAAGATAAAATCTGTGGAACAATCAGCAAATTATAATACCATACTCCTAACTCTTATATTTGTAGAAATCAAATGAATAGGTTCTTGTTTGCTATATCCAAATAACAAACATATATTTATTAAAACATATATTTATATATTATATATGTGTATATATATAATGTGTGTGTATATATAATGTATATATAGTAGTTTTGGACCACATGCATGTTACTTTATGTTTATATTAGATATGTATACTAGATATATGTATATATGATATATATACTAGATACATAGTAGATATATATAGATATATGGTATATATAATATATCTATATCTATATATATCTACCATATATCTATATATATCTACTATATATCTTCTATATGTATCTACTATATATATCTTCTATATATATCCCTTCTATATCTAGATATATATCTATATATCTACTATAGATACTGTATATCTATATATATCTACTATATATCTAGTATATATATCATATATACATATATCTAGTATATATATCTAATATATATATAAAGTAACATGCATGTGGTCCAAAACTACAATAGATATATAATATATATAGTAGATATATAGAGAGTAGATATATATGGATATATATAGATATATGTCTATATATATATAGATTTATATCTATATATATAGATAGATCTATCTATATATATATCTACTATATATCTAGTAGATATATCACATTTCATTAGTATGCTTATTCAGATAGAGACAAGAAGGAAGTTAGAGCATGGTGGGGGTATCGTTTTTCTTCTATCTGCTACTCCAATTTCAGTCCGTGTTCTAGAATATTTTGGTTCCTCTCCTCATCATTTGTTGAGGAGCATGAGAAAAATGGAATATTATTTTTTCAGCTTCCACTTCATTGTTCATGTTAATATTTGTTCCTCCACAAGGACGGGTAAAATTAATGAGATCTCGGTATTCATTGTGCTCCAATCCTTTATGATACAGGTCAGTGCTTACATGTGCCATACACTCTTGTTTTTTTTTCAGTTCCTCCTAGACTTGACAATCTTTAGATAAGACAGCCCTTGTGCTTTCAGTCTCTAGGCCAGAAGACTTTCTGAACAAGCCATCCTCATGGGCGGTTTGTACAGCAGAGGTGAAATGAATTATGAGGTCAGGCATTTTCCAGCCTCTCTACCTTCAACTTGAAGGGAAATGGAATGCAGTGAGCCTGCTTATCGTGAATTAAAGGTGATAGGTCAAAGACATGACTATGATCTTCAATAGTGCTATCTAGCTTTGTCAGGAAACTAGTACCATAATGGAACCAATACTTGGATGCCTTTTTGTCTCCTATGGTTCAAACCAGGGTTAAAAATACAGCAGAATATAAGAGAAATACATGATTGGATTCCCAACATCCTACAGCAGGCAAATAACCAAGTTAGAGAGAAAAACAATTACCACGTGTGTTTTCCCATATAATCAGTTAAATTTTAAGTTACAATGAAGTGATTTAGAAGTCCAATCTATGCAAATGTATGTGTCCATTACATTTTGAAACCTACCATAATTAGAAATTGTTTTGCTATGCAAATCTGACAGCATGCATCTTTCTCTTTGACTATAAAATATGTGAATAATCAACAGAACAAATATTTACAATCCATATCAATTTTTCCTAGTAAACATTTCGATGTATTAAATAACATTTTGAATGCAATGATTCTTAGACTATCTTAACATTTATAAAAAGAAAATAGGACTCTTTCTTTCCAATATGCAGTCATTATTAAGGCTCCTTTGGTTAACTCATGCTGTGTGTTAGAAAGCCTAATCACTGTGAGATTTAACAAAACGCAGTCAATACACTTGTTCTCCTATGTGGTCTGAGTTGTACTAAATGGGCTTCTAGTAAATTATTACTTATCAGACTCAGAAATAATTATAGATCAGATGTTTCAGAGCATTCATGTCACCAATCTGGAAAATAGAAAGTCAACACTAACTTCTTTATATAAGGTTTGGGTAGGTAAATGGAGAACATTTGGGACAAATTTGAGGGTTGTTCGTGTGTGTCTAGGTTTGTAGTGCTAAACCATGGGGCTTTAGATAGCTAGTGTTTGGTTTTGTGACTTTAAATATATACAAGATTCTGTTACCAAAAACGTATCTCCCCTATGTGATTTCAGCCTCATAAAAATACTTTGGAAATAAAGGTTAATCATAGACAAAATATGGCAAATCCTTACTTTGATTGTCAAAAATGAGACCAATTCAGTAATAAAATTATTAAAATAATCTTGACATTGTCCATTATATTTCAGAACACTGAAAAATTTACATTAAGAAAATAGAATTAATTGAAAATTTAAAATAATATATGACAGAAGCCCTTGAAAATTATAATCTATAAATTATACATATATATATACACACACATATATATTATTTTTACTTATTAAAACTGGAGGACTACTCTAGTATTTATTAGGTAAGGCAGTTTTAAATCAGGAAAACCTAGGAAGTTAAGCTATTTTGAACTGATCCTTTGACAAGACATTCACTTCTCAGCGGAGTTCTATGAGAGATTAACAAATTATTAAATTTCATTGTGCTAAAACTAAAGTGAATTTCAAATGTGAATAACAAAAATTTGTCCCATCCAAAGCATAACTGTACATGTTTCTTCCTTTAATGTTAGGTTAGAACTAACTCAGCATTATCATTAAGCTATCACATTTAGGAAATAGTTGATCTTCAAACAAAACATTTTTTTAAAAATTTAATTTTGTCAGCCAAGTTTAATTCAGGATAGATGAATAGTGGGCATAGAGTGGTAAAATATATGTCTCTTTCATAATGAAAATATTAATTTTACAGTAAATTTACTATGTTAAATGCAATGTCCCATAACCAGAATTTCTATAATTCATTTACATCCTTTTTAAAATGCAGTTTTATAAAGTATACTGTATTGAGATATTTTTATATACATTTTTTCAATTTTCATAATTCTATGAGAGAATGATTTCTGTCTTACAGATGAGGAAGTAAGATTTTCAGGAGATTGCATGACTTTCCCAATTATACTGTGAATGAGTTGCAAAGGTGATGTTGAAAGGACCATATTTCCTGATTTCAAAGCTGTCGCTTATTTCTACCTGCCATAGGCTCCTGCATAGCTATGATTCTCAAGCATATCAGCATACTGACATGCCTTCAACAATGCCAAATAACACTTTAGGTTATTATTATTTCTATTGTACAAAAAAGCAAGTTCAGATCATAAGTGTTGATAATTGAGGTTTTTATGTGATTATAGTTCATGGTGCAGATTGAATTGTCTATAGATTACCTTTAATATTTAGATTCTTAAAGTTGGGAAGAAATCCCAAAAGGTTAAAGAGTTTAATTGGTATGTATATCCTTTTTTTTTAAGTTGCATTTAGAAAATTTCCCTGTACATGACAACTCAATGCTTGTATATTTCTGAAACCACAACAAATAAAAAGACAAGTGGACATAACAAGGAGAATGGATTTTGCCATTGCTGTCTTCCAAAAATAAGACTGGCAGCCCGCCTGGGGCGCATCATTGAGGGTGAACCTGTGGCTGTGAGCATCTTTTAAGGTCATTTCCATGTGAATAGGCCTGAAATACATAAGCAGTGTTAACCTAAATCGTTTTCAAATAAATATGGGTTCATTTACACTCGACGTATTTCCAAAACATATTTGAGGTAGCCTATGATAAAAGCTACAAAAGAGTTAATATCAATATAATTGAAACAGAAAATAAAAGCCATAAAAAGGAAGAAGCATGCATGCCAACTCTGAGGACCACATATAATTATTGCATAGCTCTGAATTTCCTAACCTTCAGGAAAAGGAAGAAAAAGTTATGGAAATGTCAATATCCGAAAGAGGAATCAATGGTAAAATATATCTGAACTCCAACATGATTTTGTATCTTTACCCTTAGACTCTTGTAGCAGTCTCATAACTAAGCATTCAACTCAGCAGATAGTAATTAAGCATATGCTATTTGTTTGAATCTGTTCTACATCCTGGTAATACAGGAATTTTCAAAGCACAATAACAGTCAATTCCATTAAGAAATTCACAGACAGTTCATCTCATAAATCTGACTGTGTTGTTCGCCTTAAATTTAAGTTCATTATGGACCCTTCTTGGTCCACAGAGTAAAACTTACGATGGAGCTTAGCATACCAAGTTTTTTACGACCTACCCTGAGAGATCCTTTTCAACCTCAGCTCCTGCTAGTATTTCTTACTAGCCACATGGAACTTCTTACTCTTAACTACACATAACTTTTCTCACTGTTTACTTTTCACATCTGTGCTGTTGTTAAAGTGCTAATATCTGTCCCTAAGGCCCTTTCCTGTTCTTCTACGTACAAATATTTACTTATGATGAAACACTGTGCCAAATGCCACTTCTTGCTGTAGACTTCTTCCTCAGTCTCCAGTCTTCCCTGGCTCATCATAGCATCAGCTTTTCCTGTATCTTTCTGTGACTTGACAATGAGTTTTCTGAGAGCGGTAGTGAATATCTAGCATCCAGCACAGACTCTGGCCCCTATGGTAGTTGGCCAATATTTCTTTGATAAATAAATGAACAAAAAATGAGCAGTGACTCTTCAACAAAAGTATTTTTTTCTTCATGCTAAATTCTAGCAAAAAATTGTCAGATGGGTTGTTACATTTGGGCCATTCATCATCATAACAGAAGTGTCATTGGTAAGTTTTCCTAAAATGTTAGGGTGATTTTCAAATATCCTAATTTTATAAAAGTCCTCTAAAACTTGAGGGAATAATTATAAAAGCAAGAATGATGATCATTCTGAGGGCCGAGATCATGAATTTCAAGAATGTACCATTTCAGAGATGTAATAAGCTATAAGGCTAGAACTCAATGTATCAGGAGGAAGGGTTGGATGTCAAGGCCCTTCTTTTAGTCTCTTTTCACACTGTTATAGGGAACTACCTGAGACTGTGTAATTTATGAAGAAAATAGGTTTGGTTGACTCACAGATGCACAAGCTGTATAGAAGCATCGCTGGGAGCCCTCAGGAAACTTACAATCACGGTGGAAGGTGAAGGGGAAGCAAGTCACGTCTTACCGTGGTGGAGCAGGAGAGAGAGAGAGCCAAGGGTGACGTGCCACATACTTTTAAACCATCAGATCTTGTGAGAACTCACTAACTATCATGAGTACAGCAAGGGAGAAATCTTCCCCAGGATCCAATTACCTCCCACCAGGCCCCTCCCCTGATATGTAGGGATTACAATTTGACATAATATTTAGGTATGGGCACAGAGGCAAATCTTATCAGCCCTCAGCTTCCTCTCTTACATATTACTGAGCTTTTGATGGTTCAGAGTCAAGGCCATTCTCTAGGTCGTGGGACTTTCTGGCATTAGTGCCCCATGCTGCTGTTTCAGGACAAATATTTGGTAGCCAAACTATCAGTTTAGACACTGCATTACAAGAGTTAGGGAGCTGAATCTGTAGATTTGACCTCAGATATCTGCCTAGGGGAGTTACTTGTAAATCCATTAAACCCTTCCTGAGAAATCATTATTAACAATCACGAGAACACTTTAATTCCAGGGAAGCAGTTTTGAAAAAGCTTAAAAACAAGATTTTCTCAAAAAGCATTATCACTTTTACCTAAGAATAATAAATCTTTGATTCTGATCCCCCAGAGTTTTATAACATAAAGCTCTGAAAGGATGATTTGACTTGGATTATTTTTTTCCTTCAAATCAAGTCAGCTTCCTCAGCATTAGAAAATACATCCCAAGGACTCTCTGTCTTTGAACTGGCTAGTGTACCTGCCAGGAAAATTTAACTGCCAAATGTTTCCATAGATATGTGAAGAAATTGGCTTACTTTGTACAATGATTTCATATTGACTATTAAATTAAGTAAAACATATAAAAAAGAAAATTGCAAATTTTGAGAGAATGTGTATGTTGTATCTTCTCAGACAGAAATAACTGAATTTTTTAAGCTCATGATAATAACATCACTAGTCTAAAGGAGACAACTATGGTAACAACCTATTTTGGCAAGAGGAAGGAAGTTAAGCTCATCTAAAAACTGTATCAGATCATTAAGAACTTATATTGCTGATAAGGGGCCAAAATAGCTCAGATTTATGCCATGAGAAACTATCCTTTGATGTGCTATAAGAGTATTCCTGGCTACCTTTGTTTTTGAAATAATTTTAAATTCCTATGATGTACAAATATCAGACATCTATTTTAAACTGATTTAATTTTAACTAATATAATTTTGTATTGTTTCAAATACTGTTGATGGATGGATTTATGTTAGTTTTCCTGCAAGAGTCCAGCACAAGATTAAAAAAAAAAAAAAAAAAAAAACTCTCAATAGCAGAGAAAAATAAATAAAATTGATTTATTCCTGATAAAAAACTTAAATGTGTACTTTTTAAAAGGAAAATAGATATATAAATAGAAAAGATTATTTTGAAAATGAATGCATTGCTAACATAGAAGAAATTGATGGTTAACTTTAAAAAAACAACAGCCTCGCCTCCTGTCTGGTTCTGCCATTTCTTTTAAAGCTTTAGTCTTGTCACTCATTCTTATATACCCACCCTCACTATAAGGGAGCCATTAACACAAATACAAAACAAATACAAATGTAATAATTACAGCTACTGCCTGTATGGCACTGCTATAAGTACTTAGCATGTATTTACTCATTTGACATTTACGACAACCCTATGAGATTGGTGTTATATTATTACTACTGTGTAAATGAGGCAATTGAGGCACAATGGTTAAGTAATTTGCCCAAGTTCCAGAACTAGTGCATGCAGGAGCCACTCTGGCACCCTGATGGTCTGGTGCCAATGTCCTCATGGTCATACATGGTGGAGGTGAGGTCCCTGTTAGACTTTTGCTTTCTTATCCATTTATGCCAAGGAAGCTCACTTGCCCATTTTTGATAATGTTAAGTCACTGAACACATATGCCTGGAAAACCCAGGCCTTCACATTTATCCTCATAATCTCATTAGTGACTGATGATACTCACCTGGTTTTACTTCCTTAAAATTTGTCAAAACTTCTTTTATCCAAAGTTTGGGTATCTCTGAGTAGCAGCTTGAAGCAAGAAACCCTAGATCACGGGCTAGTCCTTCTTTCCCAAAATGGCACCTTCAGTTAATAGGTATTCACTTTCCCTGATTAATATTTTAATCTTTTTTTAATAGGATGTTCTAAGAACCTTGTTTTATTTTCAATTATCAGAGATATATAGATACATATATGTGTGTATGTATATACATACATACATATGTAAAATAGTATAAAATATGGAACTGCATCACAGAAGGAAGCCATAACATTTTTTGTTTCTGCTTTTTATGTTGAATCTATCCTAATGATTTGTTATTGTTTTTCAATATTTTCAGATATCATTATTTATTTTAGTATTTAACAGCTCAAAATATCACAAGGTAAATGGAATAGACATTTATTCTCTTGTTTTACTTATGTTGAATACTGTTTATAGAAAAGACAACACGCCCTGTGCTATTGCTTTTTTTCCTTAGGAAATAATGTACTTAATCATAGGATATCAATGACTGGGTTTTTCTAAATTCCCAGGCAATGAAATTAGTAGATAAAAAGTTAAAAAAAAAAAAAAAAAAAAAAAAAACCTCTCCCAAAATAATGACAAGTAGAATGTACCTAAACAATTCCAATAAAAAGAAATTGTGCCAATGTCAATCTGTTATTTTAGCAAACTTAATAAGTAAATTGGAGCTCTGCACAGTTAACATAATCAATGTTTTGCAATCAATAATGAAAACAGCCAAAAACACTGACTAAACCTTGCCATGGTCAATTTAGTCCCATCATCTTGACACAATCACATTGGTTTTCTAAAACAGTTTTCTTCCTGATGGATGCTCTGAGAACATAAAATAATCCATTTAAGGATCTGTGGTAACAATTTACCACACTCTGCATTTGAATTTAAAATGTTTATGCAACTTCCACTAATTCATTGCTAGGAGGACTTACTTGGTGAAACACAATAAACTGGGGTTAATCAATATAATTAACACAATTTCCTTTTGATACGCATGTTGAAGATATTTTAAACACCATTGGTATTGACACAAAAAATTTTGCTATACCTACACATTTTTTTTTTCTCAGAAATGCACATTGTTTGAATGTGTGAGTTAGCCTTTTAAAATGAGGAAATTTGATGACTGCATGTCAGCTTAGATGAGGCTTTATATTTCTATTTGGATGTTTGGTACCTGGAGCAAACATAAAATTGTTGTTCCTAGGAACTTGTCTAAGAGCAAACAGATAATACCATGAAGCAGGAAAATAATGGTCCTCTAAAATTAATAATATATTGTCTTTTCTATAAACTGTATTCAACATAAGTAAAACAAGAGAACAAATGTCTATCCCACTCACCTTGCAGTATTTTGAGCTGTTAAATACTAAAATAAGGTATCTGAAAATATTTTTTAAAAAATAACATATCATTAGGGTAGATTCAACATAAAAAGCAGAAGCTAAAAATGTTATGTAACAGTGCCATTCGAGCATTAGCTGTAATTATTACATTTATGTTTCTTTTGTATTTGTATTAATGACCCCTTATGGTGAGGGTGGGTATATAAGAATGAGTGACAAGACTAAAGGTTTAAAAGAAATGGCAGAACCAGACAGAGGCTGTTTTTTTTGTTTGTTTGTTTTTTGTTTTTAAAGTTAACCATCAATTTCTTCCATGCTAGCAATGTACTCATTTTCAAAATAATCCTTTTCTATTTATATATCTATTTTCCTTTTAAAAGGTACACATTTAAGTTTCATATTAGGAATAAATCAATTTTATTTTTCTCTGCTATTGACAGTTTTCATTCTTTTAAATCTTGTGCTGGACTCTTGCAGGAAAATTGTAACATAAATCCATCTATCAACAGTCTTTGAAACAATAAAAAAAATTATAATTAGTTAAAATTAAATTAGTTTAAAATAGATGTCTGATACTTGTATGTCATAGAAATTTAAAATTATTGCAAGAACAAAGGAAGTCTGGAATACTCTTATAGCAAAGCATACCCAATGTAGATGACAAGTTGATGGGTGCAGCAAACCACCAAGGCATGTGTATACCTATGTAACAGACCTGCATGTTCTGCACATGTATCTCAGAACTTAAAGTATAATAAAAAAAAAATTTACAAATGTAACATTAAACAAAAAATACCTAGAGCAGTTATTTTAATATTTTATCCAAATATTTGCAATATTTAATTCAAACATATTGAAAAACTATAATTGAATAATATGGGAAACATATCATTTAAAATAAAAAATATTGAAATATATGTAATTTTAGATTGATTTTTATTACTTGAAACTTTACTAATTTGTCATATATATATATATATATATATTTTTTTTTTTTTTTTTTTTTTTTTTTTTTTTGAGGAATCTCGTCCTGTTGCCCAGGCTGGAGTGTAGTGGCCAATCTCGGCTCACTGCAACCTCCGCCTCCCCGTTCAAGCGATTCTCCTGCCTCAGCCATCTGAGTAGCTGGGACTACAGGTGTGTGCCACCAGGCCCAGCTAATTTATTTATTTATTTATTTATTGTATTTTTAGTAGAGATGGGGTTTCACCATGTTAGCCAGGATGGTCTCGATCCCCAGACCTCGTGATCTGCCTGCCTCGGCCTCTCAAAGTGCTGGGATTATAGGTGTGAGCCATCGTGCCCAGTCACTATTTATAATTTTGAAAAAATTAGTGTGATGGTCATTTCGTGCTTCCTAAATTCCCCTTCAGGAAAGAAAATCGAATTCTCAACAGCTACTGCAAAGGCTGCTGCATAGAGCCCTTAGCTATCATCTGGGATCACAGAGCTGCCTAAATCAAGGTCAGGGTTTAGTTTTGGGGCACCCCTCATATAAGACCTCTAGAGATTCAACTTCAAATGTTGTTTTATATTGTGGCTAATGTATCTTCTTATACAAGCTTCAAAGTAAAATGTTGAATATGGTTTGTTCTCATTTATCTTCGTATATTGTAAATATTTATTTAAAAATAGTAAAAATCGAGTCACCTTTTGACTAATAAAGGCAACTAAATAAATTTGCTATAATTTTGGCTAATTTATTCTAATTTGTAATTAGGTAAAAATTAGAAAAATTCAAACACTGGATCTGTATAGAGGATATTCTGGGGCAGGTGAGGGAATCTGAAAAAATTGATTACATTTAGCTAACAGTTCTATTTACTTATTTTTTTGTCATTTTATTCAATTTATTTTCATCATAACAAATTTTTATACCCCATATAAATTTATTTCCTTCACTCAATTTTTAAGCCCTCTTATCAAAAAGCAGAGTGTTACTTGTCTACTTGTAGTGATGTCCACATCAAAAGTTACCTTGCAGTAGAACAAAATGACTATTTCTGGTATCATTATAACTTTCCAAAGGCCTCTTCAATGAGCATGGCATTTCAGAGTTAAGCAGAAATGATCACACTACAAGAAATAGCACATTATCTCATTTGCTCAGGAGCAGGGATTATTTATCCTATTAACATAACTTATTGTTATGTTACAGTTCTCAAAATCAGAGACATGAACATTTTGATAAGGGGAGAAGCAACTAAGGAACTATAAAGCACTCTGAGGCCAGGTGGATTCGCAGGTGGTACTAAGAGCTTTAAGTACAAGGAAGAAAGCAGCCTTAAAAAAGACAGATAAGAGGTGGGATATGAGCAGATCATTCTGACTGGAACAAAAAATAAAAATAAAAAATAATAATTAAGCCAGGACACTAAAACAGTGCAAAAGTATCACTCCTGAATTTATTTAGTACACTCAGTTGCACAGGCATGCTATGGCAGCAAGACTCCAAAAGTCTAGATTTAAAACAAATAAAAACAAAATGAGGCCCAGACAGTTGTTGACAACCATAGTATGCTTTACAATCATAAAAGCTGATTAGTAGTTTCTAGTTAGCCACGGGAATTTTCTGTTCAGTTGAATTAATATATAAAAAGCCAAGAGACATAAAATAACCTGACACAGTCTCTGTGCTTAGAGAGCAGATTTGGTGGGAGGAGTTTTGGGAAATAAAGTTGGCTATGCATATAATCACCAGATTTTAAATATCCTTATCTTCCATGTTTATTTTGATGGTTCATAATGAGATACCATCTCACACCAGTTAGAATGGTGATCATTACAACGTCTGGAAACAACAGATGCTGGCAAATATGTGGAGAAATACGAATGCTTTTACATTGTTGAAGGGAGTGTAAATTAGTTCAACCATTGTGGAACACAGTGTGGCAATTCCTTAAGGATCTACAACCAGAAATACCATTTCACCCAGCAATCTGATTACTGGGTATATACCCAAAGGATTATAAATCATTCTACTATAAAGATACATGTACACATATGTTTATTGCAGCATGATTTATGATTGCAAGACTTGGAACCAACCCAATGCCCACCAATGATAGACTGGATAAAGAAAATGTGGCACATATACACATGGAATACTGTGCAGCCATAAAAAAGAATGAGTTCATGTCCTTTGCAGGGACATGGATGAAGCTAGAAACCATCATCCTCAGCAAACTAACACAAGAACAGAAAACCAAACACCACATGTTCTCACTTATAAGTGGGAGTTGAACAATGAGAAGCCATGGACACAGGGAGGAGAACATCACATATGAGGGCCTGTTGGTGAGAGGGGAGGAAAGGGAGGGAGGGCATTAGGACAATTACCTAAAGCATGTGGGGCTTAAAACCTAGATGATGGGTTAATGGGTGCAGCAAATCACCATGGCACATGTTTACCTATGTAACAAACCTGTACATTCTGCACATGTATACCAGAACTTAAAATAAAATTTTTAAAAAAATGAGTATGTAAGAGCTAAAAGAGGTAGAGTAGATGTGACTTGTTTATACTAAACTGACTATTTGGCCTGAAGGAATGAATATATATGCCAGTAGATAAGAGCAGAAGATTCTTGGGTTCAAAAATTGTTTTCAGGACTTATTAGCTTTGTTACCTTTGCTAAGCTATTTGATTTTCTGTACTTCCCTGTTCTCATCTATACAATTGTATAATAATAATTTAGTAACTCTATTATAGGCTATTGTGAGCATTAAACAAGTTAAATATATAAATCACTTAGAGCAATAAATAACTTAAAAGATACTAACAATAGCTATTTAGATGAAATATACTGACTGATGCTCTTAGAGAACAGAGATTGTAGAAAACTGCCACAAATCAAAATAGAGAATGTAAGTGTCTCAATAAAGTGACTCTGGTTTTGATTTACTTTATCATTCACTGTAACTATACCCAAGATGGAAGTTTGAAAACTTGGTGTGTTTAGGTTTTCTTACCCTTCGCGCCAGCTATACCCAGACTCTAAATAAACTCACTTCCCAGTGCCCTTGCCTGTATGCATGTCATTACCATTAATTTTTGTTTACTCAGGCTCAAAAATTTACGATAGCTCTGATTCATCTTTCTTCTTGCTTTCTTTTGTCAAAATAGTTACCAAGATTTATTATTTCTGAAAACAAATAATCAAAACACCATTATTAATCACTCTTATATATTCACATTTCCAAATCTCAATCCATGTCGTTATTGTAACATGCCTGGGTTAATGGTATACCTTCCAAACTGGTTTGCCCGCGAATCTGTCACACTTACTCATGAGATTTTACATACACATCAGTTTAGTGTATCACCCCTCCGCCTACACTTTTCAGTATAATCTACTTCTAATACCTCTTCCCTATACTTTTCTTCTATTTTATCAATTATGTCCCCTACCCTTTTGCTAACCCTGCTCTTGCCAGTGGGTTTCTTGTTCTTGCAATCACTCTGTACCCATCTGCTTCTGGGCCCATGTTCATTTACTTGCCTGGAATGCATTATGAAATTCTTCAACCATGTAAGATATCCAAATTCTATCTATCCCTCTAGAGTCAGATCATCAACTAAATGTTTAAAGATAATTATGTATTTTGAATGCAGAATTCTTCTTTTAAATTGGCTTGAGCAAAGATTACAGTCAGAGCCCTTCTTGACTGTGCAAGGCCTCAGCCTTCTGAGTTTGCAAAGAAATTACAGATAAAATTTTGTATTCTATTGTACACTATGTGCAAGTAGAATAACTTTGTAGAATGCATGCTCCCCAAATAAATAATATTTTGGAAGTCTTTTATAATTGCATTGTTTCTATTACTACATCTGCTATGATTTCTGGCAAATAGTAGTAGGTCTTCAATATATATTTAATTGAACTGGGATTTAAGGCATTACTCAGAATTTAGTGGAAGTGAAGAATAATTATAAAATCACAATATTAGGCATGATAAAAATAATTCACTTCCATAATTCATTATTTTTATACTATGGTATATTTGATTATTTACAGTATACAACAAACAGGAGACAACTAAATTATATGGAGAACTTTATAATTTGTAAAATAGAGAATCCAATCCAAGACAAAAATATAAAAGTGTTGCTTTTGGAACTAAAAATTTGAAACTAATAATCATGTGGCATAATTTTAAAAGAAAATGATTAGCATCCACAAAGTTTAAAGAATGTGTTTGGGCTGGGTGCGGTGGCTCAAGCCTGTAATCCCAGCACTTTGGGAGGCCGAGACGGGCGGATCACGAAGTCAGGAGATCGAGACCATCCTGGCTAACACGATGAAACCCCGTCTCTACTAAAAAAAATACGAAAAACTAGCCAGGTGAGGCGGCGGGCGCCTGTAGTCCCAGCTACTCGGGAGGCTGAGGCAGGAGAATGGAGTTAACCCGGGAGGCGGAGCTTGCAGTGAGCTGAGATCCGGCCACTGCACTCCAGCCTGGGTGACAGAGCAAGACTCCATCTCAAAAAAAAAAGAATGTGTTTGACATGAAAGCTTATAATTATAACATTTAACATAATTTCTCTGAAAACAGCAACAAAAAGAAAAATAGAGATCCAAAATGGTTTCTGAATAATTTTCAAAGATAATACCAAAAGAAAATATGTAATGGATGGCAACATGGAGGGAGAAACAAGACTGAACTCTACTTAAGAAAAAAGACATACTTAGAATTAATATCTGCTTATATAATAGAATGAGACAATGACAATAAAAATTATAAAGTGACTTTGACACAGAGACATTCTTGTTAAGAGTGGAATGAAGAAAAGAAAATTAAGTCAGTCCTTGTGTCTTAAAAATTAAGTACTAGGTTTACAATGTAAACAAGCAAAGCCACTATTCATTTGCAGAGAACTAAACAAAAGTCAAGAGAAACATGGCAGTTTTGTTGACTTTTTCATCACTAAACTATAATCCAGTTGTAATTTTTATTTCAAAAGAGATAACTTTCTAATTTTGCTACTTTCTCAATATTAAGCAAATCAAAATTTCCTACTTAATATTCAGTATTTATAAATATTCCATGGTATCAGGTTAAGAAAGCAAAGAATCAATCAGAAATTCACTCTTTATTTAAATAATATATATTTTCCTAGCTGTGGACACCCTATCCTCAAAGCCCATATTTTATTCACCTTTGCATATCTTGATTAAAATGAGTGTTAAATAAATGATTACCTGAATTCATATTAAATAATGAAAATAAATGTTGCCTCTTCTAGAAGGAAAAATAAGAGTAAATTTTTAAAATACAACACTTTTATATGTGTTTTTAAGGGTAATATGTTTTTAAAACAATGATTGAAGGAAAAATAAACATCTCATATCATTTAATACTCAGAAAATATATTATTAAATCTTCCAATGGAAATTTAATTAAGTTCATTGAAATGGCAGATGTATTTAGAATTCTTTATTAATTAAAACTAGAGAATCATAAGTAATTCATGGCATACAAAACAAAAAAGAAAAATACAAATAACAAAAGGATAGTTAAGGGAAATAGAAGGTTTAATTTATAAGACAAGACTCTGTGTCTTGAGTACTCTGTTCACTTTGATTTGTTCAAATTGACTCTATTCATTACACTGTTTTCCCAAAAAAAGCCATCAGGCAATTATACAAAGTAAGAAAGGAATGCTGAAGCCACCAAGCATAGCCCACGTCTAATTTGCTCAACTGCTCATTAAGTTTTCTCCTATTACTATCATTCATTTAAGAGTTATTCTGGCCTGGAATGCCCTTTAGCTTCCATTTCATTCTATACAAATCATTTTGATTCTTTAAGCCCTAATTCAAGAACCAACTTTCCTGGCTATTGAAGGACAGGTGATTCCAAGTTATTGTCATCTCCCAAGTCAAAGTTGAGATCCTCATTTAGGATTTGACTTTAGAATATGTGACTAAAAAGCATATATAACAAGAAGCTAGTTGCCGAGTTGTCTGACATGACTCCTGGCTCCATGAATATTACATTCCCACCAACATGTATGTATCACATATGGCCATCTCTAGCCCCAACCAGGGTAAGGCAATCTGTTCTTTATTATCTCAGCATTAAAATAATATAAAAATTTATTCAGTCTACTGAGAGAAGTACACTTGGCTACTTCTGCTACCCTACATATGATAATAATAACCTTACATGAGATAATAATTATAAACCACAGGAATTTATCAGTTTTTTAGTAGTAACAGAATAATCAACTGTGGTTCCTTAGATATTTATAATAATCAACAGTGGTAGCTTAGATATTTACACATTTACCTAAGTTATCGAGAAGCTTCTGTATACATTAATCATATTTGATGCTTATAACTCTTCTGTAAGAAACTTTATTTCATCGTCTGGAAAATGTGCCTAGAGAACCCAAATAATATAACATTCATGAGGTATAAAATGGTACCAGGCATTAAGGTCACATATTCCAATGATAAGAGTAGTGGTTTCTTCAATCCACTGTTACACCAAGTAGAACTACAAATATGAAAAGACCAAAAGTTCCATGTAGAACCAAGCCATTATCCGAGACAGGTTTGTGCATTTACTCACTAACTTACTCACTCATAATCCATTGAACTAATAGTTTATTTGGATGTCATTACGTGCTAAGTATGAGAGAAAGGAGTAGATATTAGGAACTTGTAGTAGAATGGCAGAAATAAAGAATAGTGAGAGAAACAAAAAATTATACACAGTATATGAAAAATACAGTCCTGGGTGCAATACATTTTGCCTGGAAAATCAGGAAAGATGCCTCAGAGAAAGTAGGTGGTGAAAGTCTGAGAATATATCTAAGGTATTTGGACTTTATTCTGTAGAAAATAATGAACTCATTAAATTTTAATAATCTAAGTGCCATAATCAGATTGCATTAAAAAATAACTTTAGCTGCTCTGTGGATAATGGTTTGAGGATAAATGAAATCAGACCCAAGAGACCAGATGAGAGGCCATTTCCCCTCTTGAGACAATGAGGATAGGAAGGACAGAAATATATTCAGTTCAGAAGTTGAATTTTACACATATAATGCAGGAAATCATCCTTGTGACATGTGAGTTTTTCTAGCACTGTGTAAATAAGACAATTATCCAACTCTACTATGTTCTAGTGAAGATACTGTTGACCATGTAGCTCACAAAATAAGCTGAAATAATATCTTCCTTCAGGACCCCTTAGTCCCCTTGACAGTTGGAGTTCCTGTATATCCTGGTCCCAAGTATGGGACCCATGTATTGGGGAGAAGACGGTTCTGAAAAGAAGGAAGAATCTGCTTTTATGCCAGTGCCTCTTGGCAGTTCTTAACTAAGGAGAAATAGTAAACTTAAGTGTAAGGAGAAGGGGATTTATTCCAGTCACCCCTGTTGTGATGTTGACTCCAGTCTGAATGTTGAGACCTAACTCAGTAAAGATAGAATACAATGGAATACAGAACTCGGCCTCATAAATCATTTTACAAAAGGGAGGAGAACATTCATAGAAATTGAAGGGGACTTATTGATATAGAAAGACCGCAGGAGGTTAGAAAGATTCTGAAAATTGATTATCTGTATGTAAAGTACTTAATAACATTTTCCTTTTAACGAAGCATTAATTGTTCCATGTAGCCAAATGTTCTACATTTCTATCATAAAGTGACTTTTTCTGTTTATTTACTTGCAATTTAGTCAATAGTTTGGCTTTTGCCTGTTCTTATTTATAACCCTGCCTCCCTTTTCTAGCTGTGAGCAGATTTTCTGTTTTTATGGGATCTGGAAAGTCTCACTAGATGATTTCTTATATTTAATTATTTTGATTTGCAGCTCTGCTATTTGGTTTTTATATTCCTTCTTGTTTAGAGTCATGTCTGCTGTAGTTTGCTGCTTTATTAGCTGTTTATTATTAGGTAATAAAGGCTTCTGAATCAGAAATAAAAATTATAAATGAAATGGAAGAAATGCCTCTCCTAGTTTTTTCCTCAATGCTCCAGGTATTCCTCTAGGTATAGATGAATTAGCGTGCCAAAATATTTTTAATAGGAATTATAACTTAAGATTGCTCCAGGTGGCCGGGCGCGGTGGCTCAAGCCTGTAATCCTAGCTCTTTGGGAGGCAGAGACGGGTGGATCACGAGGTCAGAAGTTCGAGACCATCCTGGCTAACACGGTGAAACCCCGTCTCTACTAAAAAATACAAAAAACTAGCCGGGCGAGGTGGTGGGTGCCCGTAGTAGTCCCAGCTACTCGGGAGGCTGAGACAGGAGAATGGCATAAACCCGGGAGGCGGAGCTTGCAGTGAGCTGAGATCGCGCCACTGCACTCCAGCCTGGGCGACAGAGCGAGACTCCGTCTAAAAAAAAAAAAAAAAAAAAAAAAAAAAAAGATTCCTCCAGGTGTTCTATTCTAGTTTACTCATATTTTGTGTTCAGTCTCCTTTCAATGCTTTTGAATTTGCTTGCATTATGACATTAGCAGACAGAAGAAGAAATTCTCTCCATGTCACCGTTATATCTTTAGCCTCTAGAACTGTGCTTAAAGCAGAGAAGGCACTAATTGAAAAATTCAGTTTGACCCATAGCAGTCTCTCCTTTTACTGTATCTCTGATAAATGCTATCTGTACTAATTTATTTGCTTCTCTCTACATTACTTCCTCATGTCTATCATCACTTCAACCACCTGATGGCTTTCCATTCCATTTATAAGCCTCCATTCCAGCTGTAGATCTCCGAAGTAACTCCCTAGGTAGAGTTGCTCTTCCCCACACTCCCAGCATCTTGGATATTCTTCAAACTAATATTTAAGAAGGTTAATTACATAATTCCTTGTCTTTGTCATAATTAAAATCCAGAATCTTTTGGTGGGGGGCGGGGGCAACATAATTTATCACCCAAATTAGGACACTCTCGTTCAAGACAAATGCTAAATAGAAAAAAAAAAAAAAAAAAAAAAAACCAGGACCAGCATAAACTGGGACTTCAGATGGCTCCATGGGTAAGCAAAGAAGCATATTTCAATCTGTGTCAAAATTGCCTAGCATAGTTTTGGGCATACAGCAGGTTCTTAAAAATGACTATGAAACAAAAATGTCTACAAATGTATGTAAGTATTGAATAATACTCAGCAGAAATCATTAGAATTTGGTTATGAATACATGGACTTCAGGCATTGGTCCTATTTACTAATTATATTTATGAACTTTTGACAATTTATCTTTCATATGTCTCACTTTCTCATTTCTGATGTAGCAATTACACACTCTTATATAACTAATAAATTGATCTATTATTGAAAAAAGATATATGCATAGTAAAATAAATAATATAAAAATATTAGCAGTCTTTGAATATCAAACTTAACAATTTTCTGAGTGTTGCTTGTTTTCTCTTGACTATAGCATTCCCATAAAGTAAGGGTGCTGTACATTCCAGGCCTGAAATTCTATGATTAAAATCACTTGGCATTAAAGGAATTTATGTAAATATTTAGAACAAGGAATAGCATGTGTTATTTAAGTGTATGCTTAATGATTAAGTATTAATGTTTATCTTATTTTCTTGCATTTTGATATTAACAGAGAAAATAAATTTACAAGAAACCTAAAGTGCAAAGTGACCTTTATAATATCGCTTATAAGAGTTTAAGGGTATAAGCTCTGATTGTGAGTCATGTCTTTGAAACACTGTATGTGTTATCTCAGGCAACATATTTTAGCACTCTGTGTCTCAGTTTACTCATCTGCAAAGAGAGGATGATGGTACTTATTTTATAAGGTAGCTTATGAATATTACATTATCCATTAAAGTTGAGACTGTAAAAAGTGTCCAGACCAGTACTGGCACAAAGAAATGTAAATAATTATTTTCTGTTAGCTATTATTTGCATAAAGTTTAAAAAAAAAATTAAGATATTTTCATAGTATTCTCTGGGTTCAGTCAAAATATTTCTGAAAATTTGAAAATGTCTATTACAATTGAAACTTGCTTGATACTCAAGGAGATAATAATTTGAAAAATCTAATTTCTATCAAGTGAATATATATTTTGAGGAATTTAAAGATTTTTTTTTTCTAGGATAAGATTGTCAGAAATATTGCATAGTTAAATAAGGAGTTGTGGTTTATTTTGTTACTTTTCATTTTAGAGTAACAAAGCTTTATGTGCAAACATAATATTTTTTCTAAATTTAGGTTTAACCCTTAAATTGCTTTGTAAGCTTGTGGATATAGCTGTCTCCAAACAATTACATAGATACCATTAAAAGCATCTTCACATTTGATCATATTCTTCTTATCACTATTATCCACCCCATCCTTTTCCTCTAAACATTAATGTTGATCATTTCAACATAATAAATAATTAGTTCATTGGTAGCATAAATTATTGGGTTTCTGTAGATTTTATGCAATTTTTAAAACTTAAAATTTTCTGTTGATTTTAGTTTTGTGGTATTGATGTATTTAAAAGTTTCTTGTTTTTTAATAGTTCTACCACATAATATGTATGATTAAAACAAAAAAAGTGTGGTTTTATACATAATAAAAACTGGTGCTTTATATAGAAGTTTTAAAATACATTTTTAATCTTCCAAGCACTGTCCATTTGTCTGTGGTTAATGCTAATCTCAGTTCCCAACATTTTAGTCATTAATATACTGAAAAAAAATTTTAAAGTTCTGTTGCTTTTTCAATATTTATAAATCTTTCATCTGTCTAGTTACTGCATTTCTTGTAATACTACATATTTTATTGCACTGTGTTGAATTTTAAAAAGGCCTTATATTAACATTCCTTGTAATCTTCTGACTTGAAGCATTCACATCTTGATTTGAATGCAGGAAAGAAAAACATACCACACACCAGAGGTTTCTGTCATCGTTAATCACAAGGAAATTAAAAGCCTAAATATTTGGACTCTGAGTTATAAGAATTTGCCTCTGTTATTGATGATAAAAATTGCTTTCAATGTCTATTGTAAAATATTGATTGTATAACAACATTAAACAGTTAGATATTACCTTCTTTCTTTTAACTACCATGACGTATTTTATGACTATTTAGTCACTAAAAGAAAATATTTTACTTGAGAAAATCTTATAAAACATATGGTATTGTGCTTGGTATATGGTAGGTGCTGAATATTTATTAATTGTTGACCATTCATTTTCAGTTTTAGTGTATTATATTGTTATTCAGGGCAGTAGTCTTACATGACCCCGGTTCCCTATATTGCAATTCAGTCTGGACCCTAGATTTCCTCTTTCATGAAAAGGAAGGGTACCTATCGTTCACTTCTTAATTCACAATTTCAATTCATGCTATGGAGGGACAGAGTTTTTTAAATGAATAAACATTCTAATCATTAATAAAATTCTCTGAGAACTAAATTAGTTCTGACGTTAATTGCTTTGCTGGATGACTGCCTTTTCAGACTGTGCCAAAGTGTGCTTGAGTCACTATCATTATGTTATTCATTTGTGAGGCCTCTTCATGAAGCATGTGTCCTCTGAAGATTAATCATGAATTCAGAAAGGAGGCAACCTTTGTAAAGAGCTCCACAATATGTAACCAGAAGTATATAAAAATATGTAATGTTAGATGCCAACTCCTTAACATTTTAATGAGGAAACAAACGGTTCATGTTATGCTTTTTGATGAAGTACATTATTTTTAAAAGATCAGAATTTCAATCTATTTAATGACAATATTCTATCAGTCTAAGCTGATAGAAGAAACATTGCATTAACAAGTACCTAAAACAAAAATAAGAAATTAGTGGATTTTGTATTAAAATTTAAGATTTTATATTAAAACTTAATATTTTAATATTTTAATATAAAATCTATAGTAGATTTTTATATTTCCATTATTGGCATACTTCTTAAATATTTTTAATAAATACTAGATGGATTTATTTACGTCTTGAAAATATTATGCATATTGATACGTACAGTCAACACACCACAAGTACACATGTGTATACCAAAAAAAAAGCTGAATTGTCTGACCACTAGAGGCTAGGGTTTTATAAATTTGAATTTGAAAGCACCTTAACCACAGTTAAAATCCACTTAGCAAAAAGTATTTTGAAGTTAGATTTTATGTTTCTATGGTCTGTGTACAATGATATATTACAAATTTCAGTAAAACCTGTGAACATACTTTCTTACAGTACAAGTTCCCTAATCTCTAATAAATCTCTCTATAAAAAAGCAGTATGTGAGCACTGAAAACTAAAGAACAGAAAGCTGGGTTCTTCATAGTTCTTTTGTTTTTCTATGAGACGGCATTTTTTCATCATTCTTCTCCAACTGAAGCATTCAAAGTATTACCATAACCTAATGAAAAATGTACTCTACTGTGCTAAGAAACAACGTGTCAGATCATATAGAAATAGATTTAATAATATCAAATAATTCCTAAAGGTTTACTATGTGCCTGGCACCATACAAATCACTTTGCAAGTATTAACTTTTTACTTCTCCTAACAACTCTGGGTGTTATTCTCCTATTACAAAGAAGCACAGAAAGGTTAAATATTAGAAGTATATTTCCAAAGCCTATTTAGTTTTCCATGGATATGATGACAAAGGGTTGTAACTTTAGCATGCTATCCACATGTTGCCTCTACGACGTTTACTTTTCACTGAAGAATATTTAAGCAGATAATTTGGTTTAATTAATTCATGTGTACTCTATTTTATTTTTATTATAAACATAAATAGTCTTCTTTGTTCTAAAGTTATTTATACATGTGAATTTTCCCAGACTTGGTTTTGAAATCATTTCTTGGCCAATTATCTATTTTGCAATTGCATATGGCAGAGAGTCTTATAAATAATAACTCAACAGTGAATACTCATCTGTTTAATTTCATTTTAACAATTTTCTATTACAGCAAAGTAAACTAGATGTCCCATAGTGCCAACCACAATAGCACTTTGTAAACAATTACATCTGTTTTTGATTTTATGAGCACTTTCCAGGTAAAAGGAGAGAATCCACCAGTGAGCACAGAATTGTATGATTGTGATATCTGGGGTGATTCTGAAGTCCAAGTTTGACTGAGCCAAGCAATTACACTTGCTATTATATTTGCTTGGCTTCCTACCTCTAGCTTGGAATTTGGCCAAATTAAAGATATTTGAAAATTCTTCTGGTGAATTTATTAATATTGAATTATCAGAACAGATTATTTTTTTAAAAAAAATGTATTACCTAAAAATCTTCCATTCTTTTTCAAAAATAGGTCAAAACAACTTAACAGTTTCATGTGTTTAAAACCAAATTTAATCAAGTATAAACTATACAAATAGGTGGGTTGAACTTAGAGATAACATGGGTAATTAAATGTAGAAAATCCCATGTTGCCGTCCAGGGGTTTGAGATATTTTGTTCAACTGGGATCTGTGTTCCTGTATAACATTAAATTTAAGTTCTGTAAAATTTATTCTACAAAAACTAAGGTATGACTAATTGATCATATCCCTTGAGGCCTAGAACTACTTTTATATTTTTATTGGTTTTGACTTCTAGCACTTACGCATAGTAAATACTCAAAATAGTATATATTGATATAAATTAAAAAGCATTATTATACTGTAGGTACACCTTTACAATCTACTACAGAGGCATATAGTGCAGTTTTAAAAATATATATATGTAAACATATACTCACTAGAAAGTACACATAAACATTATAAAACTGAAATTATTGATAGTATCCCATATTTAATATATCCTTATAGTTTTAAAATAAATGAAAAAATATTAGGATTAATGTCAGTTTTTTCTCTTCTTTTAGTTCTAAGATATTTATGTTGACACTTCACTGAAAATTTTCTTAGGACATAAGCAATATTTTAATATACATTTTAAATGGATATTAATTCCCAATTATGCTTATTTTATTGTTGCTGTACTAAGGAAATCACCTAATTAGATTAGGTATGGTGTTTGTTTTCTATGGTATTACATTTCTCAAAAGTGCATATATCATTACCATTTTACAGCTGGTTTTTGTTTCTCCTTTTGCTCTCTCTATTTCTGTATGATTTCAGGTTAAGAATAAGCAGTTTATACATTAACAAACATTCTGGCAATGATAAACTGTCATATAAAGTGGTGCCTCTAATAAGATTCTCTTTCTAAGATTTTCTTCAAAAATGTTGTGTCTGCCTAGCATGAAAAAGCACTCCAGACTGTCTCTCTTGATTAAGTGCCAATAAATCTCTATAGATCAGTTTACACACAAATGCTAAATGATTTTTTTAATGAGCCAATGTTTAGAAAACCTTATCTTTGCATTTCTGTTTCCCTGTACTATAATGATAGAGTATGAGGAAAAAACCTTGGACCAATGTTCTGAAATTCTGAACTAGATTAATTATCCTAGCTATGTCATTTATTATAGTGACCTGTATTTTCTAGTGTATTAACTGTAAAAAATAATAAATTAGTGTAAATCATAACAGAATGGCTGTAGGCTTTTTGCAGAAGATTCTACTTCCTAGGAATATGGTCCCCTCCTTCCCTAGTTATCTCTCTTGAAAGCCTTCCAATGTTCATTAAGCCTGGTTGATTTGTATGAAGGCAGCCATAGACTGAATTAGATGACCCTTTAGGGTTCCTTGGGGATTCATGATTCTATATTATTCTAAGTTGACTTTGGGTTTATTCCAGAATTGATCATGTGGAACACATGGATAGTTTTCCTTAGAAACAGATCCAGGGATAGCTTCTGATTGAAGTTTATATTTTCAACATATAGACTGCATGCCTGCTGCTCTGCCAATGTTCAAGCAATTAATCAACTATAATAATTGTGCGCCTGTCTACTTAGCAGTAAATATGTTAAATCAATAATTTTGACAATGAGTTATATACACCATGATCATTGCAAAACTAACAAAATGTTACCTCTTTAAAAATAGCCTATTATTCAAAAATCCCTTGAATTCTTTTGGATTTTTTAGTGGATCATAGCTGTTGATCTCTTGTTATCTGACAGATACTCTCAAGAGAGTTGTAAGACAATGTAAGATACTGTAAGATACTTTGTTTCTCTCACAGAGGATGTTTCTTAAAACTAAAATATTATGGAATGGATTGTGGTATGTCATTTCACAAAGCCAATAACTGTATTCTCGCTTTACTTTGAGCCAACTTAAGTTGTCTAAGTTCCAGGAATTAAGTATTTAACCTTTTGATTTCTAATATTACAAACCCTGTAATCACAGAATTTTGAGATTCTCTGTAACTAGGCTTAATCACATTTGATTACAATCAAAGGTTACAGTAGAAAAACAATACTTTTTAAATAGCAATTACTTGTTTAAAACCAGCATATAATTTCCTTTGTCTATTTTCTCTTGGGTTCTTTCTAAGTCTGCCATTATCTTTACATATAAATCCTCAGTATTTATATAATCATAATATAGAAATATGAATATTGTTGACTAATAAATTAATGAATAGTAAACATTGGCAGTAGTCTACTTCAATTACCCTTAGGCCCAATAATTAATACATATTTGCCTTTGGATTCATTGTATAAAATTCAGTCCATCTGAAGTGCTTTATTTTGGAGGAATTTACTGATAGCATCCTCAATGGAGTATATGACATGCCTCATTTGGTGGTTAGCAATCTTGGGGCTCAGAACTAATTTTCTGTAATCATTGAGAGGATTTTCTAAGTGAAATGATTATAGAAAACTAGGAAATGTTATCTGGATTTCTTCTAAAGCCTGGTAATCAGGACATTGAGTGGGTGTTAGGTTTGGAAAGGGGAAAGACTCACACAAGGGTGATTTTTTTTCACCACCTCAGTTTGGATCAATGAATAGTTAATCAGTGTCTCTTGGTTGCCTATTGAGCAAAAACATAAACAAATACATAGTTCAATGCCACATACTGCCTATGGAAACTTCTCCTAACATCCTTAGATTTCTTTCAGTTGGAGAATTATCCTCAATGTAGTCTTAAACTGAAACTTCTGCTGTTTTTCAAGTTTTGGCCTCCTAATAGCTTAGAGAAAACCCAATCTTCTGCCATGGTCTACTAAATGCATTGTCTTTTCTTAGTCCTAAAGGGTTCTCTAACATTTCCCTGTTCTTCTCTTCCTTCCTACAGGCCAATTCAGCAAGTGTTTAGTAATTTAACCTGCTTCTTAAGCTGGATACTTATTTCCTTTTTTTTTTTTTTCTTTTTTTTTTTTTGAGACGGAGTCTTGCTCTGTTGCCTGGGCTGTAGTGCAGTGGCGCGATCTCGGCTCACTGCAAGCTCCGCCACCTCCTGGGTTCATGACATTCTCCTGCCTCAGCCTCCCTAGAAGCTGGGACTACAGTCACCGGCCACCACACCCGGCTAATTTTTTTGTATTTTTAGTAGAGACGGGATTTCACCGTGTTCACCAGGATGGTCTCGATCTCCTGACCTTGTGATCCGCCCGCCTTGGCGTCCCAAAGTGCTGGGATTACAGGCATGAGCCACGGCGTCTGGACACTTATTTCTAACACAGTAGAGGCAGCATTTTCTTTCCTTGGTCTTAACCCTTTCTTTCCTGTTTTGGGGACACTTTGTGGCCAAAATACTTGTTTTTTCTTTCATATTCCTAAGTCAGTAAGCTCTGAGTCTGACACAAGCATCTACTGTTCAAACAAATACTTATTCCCTTCACATTTTTGTTTGAAAATCATATCTAGTGTATACCTCTTAGTAGAATAGCATTTAACTTGGACCAGGCCTTGCCTTGTCCTGCCTGGCTCTCTCCCTTCCTCAGAGCCCTAATTCCATAAATGTCCTTGAAGATGTGTTGTATTTCTTACCTTTGATATCTTTGCAACTCATTTACTCTTTGGAGAATTTTATGGCCCTTAATCCTGAGGACAAGTACCTTGAAACTTCCTTGGTCCTAAGTACCCAGTGAAATTTGGGGTACTTAATCTAACACTGTCTTGGACACATGGTGGGGAACATCACACACCAAGGCCTGTGGTGGGGTGTTGGGATGGGGGAGGGATAGCATTAGGAGAAATAACTAATGTAAAGGACGAGTTAATGGGTGCAGCAAACCAACACGGCACATGTATACATATGTTAACAAGCCTGCACATTGTGCACATGTACCCTAGAACTTAAAGTATAATAATAATGAAAAAGTAAATCTTTACTAGAGCATCCACAGGCATAATTCATCTTATAATTTAAAGTAACAAATGTTATGCTACTCACCAATGCTTAATACCAGTATGGATACCATCCTTTTCGTATATCATATGTTAACCTCAGCCATGACTATGTAAGAAAAACCTAAGTAGTTCAATGTCAAGCCATACCAGCCTACACCTAAGGCCAGCCAAGCCAGTTAAAGCTCTGGAGTGGTCCCTTCATTCCAACTTGCAAGCCCATGATTGTGTTTTCTGACATGCATGAGCAGCATTTTTACTAAAACTTGCAACAGACACTTTTTTTTTTTGTTCTTATGCCCTTTGCTGAGGTGCAGTCTTTGTAGAACCCCATAACTTTGCTGAGTCAACATAATCGGACTTTCTTTAGTAGGCTTGTACACAGCCAGTATTGTGTGAAGGCATTCATGGTCTGACTGAAATTAGAGGCAATCACTTTTGCTTAAAGTAGGGAAGGCCTTCATGCCACTCCCTTAAGATGTAGGAAGGTAGCCCACCTATAAACAGGAGCACCATAAACTGATGTGTCCCAACATGCTGAACATCCTGTGTGATTTTCACTCAAGGTCTAAAGACACATTAAAAAGTCAATTGAAGAACATCTAATTGCTCAATTTAGCCTCTGCCAACTGCCAAGATCAAAATTAGTTTTTCCTCATATTAAAACTTAAGGCCCAAAGCCATGGACACTGAGTACGTAAAAAGCCTCTGCAAAATTGTAATCTATGTCTGTGTCATGAATAAGACAATACATGTTAGAATTTTAGAAAGCACACAACAGCACCTCCTTTCCCTATTATGTCTGAAATAAAATAAGTCATAGAGAAGTAGTGATTTCTGGCTTATAAATATGAGAGATCAAAATATCACCTTTATTATTAATGAAGCTAGCACTAGAATGTAGCTTGCATCTCAGGGCAAATGAGTCACTAAATATCTTTCCAGGGAATCAGGCTTTCCTGGTTATTGGTACTAGATTGGGGCAGGCTTCCCTTTTCAGAAACAGAGCCTGCCTCTTCAAAACTATGAAGTGGAGAGTAATTTAATTCCTGGGGGGTCACCAGAGAGAAGGAGGAAGGAAAAGGAAGGAGTGTTCTAATTCTGAAATTACAAATCAGAGAAATAATCTCCTCTTCCCTAGTGAGAAGTGAGAGAGAAGCTTGAGCTAAGGAAGAATTTAAAAGAACTCCTTTCACATGAAAGAAGCCACTAATGTTGGGAATATAGAATTCTTCAGCACCTCCAACGTTTCCCAGTTTTTAATACTCTTGACCTGATATCCTCAGCCACATTTTTGTTTAACCATAGAGTTTAAGTGTTTTACTCCATGAAGGGGAGACAGCAGGGAAGTATTACCCTCATTTCATAGAACTTTGTGCATACATTTTGGTAAATAAAATTTTATTGGAACATGGTTATGCTGATTTATTATATTTACATATTGTCCATAGCTTTTCACACAATAGGGGTAGAGCTTAATATTTGTGTGAGAGCCCCATGACCCACAAAGCCTGAAATATTTACTATCTGGCCCTTTACAGAAAAAAAAAATGTGTCATTCTCCATTCTAGAAACAGGAAACATAACTTGATCATATTCGGGTCACCTCTAGTGGCCAACAGAGTAAATCTTGATAAATTTGTTGATAGAATAGTTCAGTGATCCTACTCGTTGTTTAATAAAGGAGGTCAGTGGACGCTGCCACTGCTATGGCTTTTATTTCTAATTTGGAACCCATGAAAACACTTTATTTGAGGAAGTAGCAAGAAGTTCATTGAGGAGGTAGCATAGAAAAAATATACTTAGTGATCTTCAGGTAAAAAAGTTGTTAGCTACTGTTTGCAACACTTTTTGTAAGATGTTAGCTCCGCCAGATGCAAATTGTAAGCAAAAAGAATTTTTCTTAAATCTTTGTGCTAAAATACAATTTCTGTATTGTCATATCAATAATAAGACAATGATAGCAATATCAACAACCATAATACAATAATAGTTCTACATTACACTGATAAAACATTTGCTATATATCATATAACATTGTAAGCTATTTACTGTATTTATTAATTCCTTGTTCAAAAATCTATGAGATAGAAGCTACTATGCTCATTAAACTGATAAGTAAACTGAGGCATAAAAAATTTAAGTACTTTTGTCATATTGATAAAAATGGCAGAGCTATATTTGAAAAAATAAGCTATCTTCTTAAAAAGTAAATCCCCGGCTAACTTACACATATATAGGCAAAGTATTTTGAAAGGAATCTTATATGGTGGCCAATATTATTCAAGAACAAACTGATACATGGATAATGGACATTTGAGTCCCCAATATCCACTCCCCACTGGTTGCATAAGCCAAAATATTGACCCTATTCCACTTGTAACTGAGTGGATCAGGAATGGACAGACAGGCTGTTACCTTAGACCAATGAAGTAGAAAAAGCAGCTTGCTAGTACTTTCTAAGAAAAAAGTATTTTTTTTGTTTTATTGAATTAGAGCTAGAAAATGTAATTCTGATTGTTTCTAGCAGCACTTGATTGAGTTAAACCTTAGGATAGATGTTGTGCTATGAAAAGAGACTTGGTAACATTAGAATAGGGCTGAGTTAACCAAACCTGAGCTCACCTTACTTCCGTTGTCCTTCCTGTAGGTGAATTAACTTACTTTTAACATGCTGTTTGAGTTTCTTTTTGGGCATTAATAGCTGACAGTGTCCTGACTAATAAGAATTTAAATCAGACTTAAATCCTTAAATGTAGAGAACAGATATTAAGCACTTTGTCTAACTTTTGTGATTATATATATGTGATTTTATATATATATATACACACACACACGAGATGTATATATACAAACATGATTATACATAATCATATATATAGCATATATATGATTTTTTGGCTGTTTGCATTCTGAATAAAGAGAAAGCTGTGAGTTTTCAATGGCTTTTTATAATAATGACAAAAATAAGCAGCACATTAAATACATTCAGAACCAAAATTAATCATATTTAAGGAAAACTGGTCACCTGAAATATTGGACATTTTCAAAAATTGTAATTGTAAAAAAGAATAAAGAATCATAGACATCAAGGTTATTTGTGAAAATGTGGTATATTCTGACTTTAATTTGAATCAATACCTGAAAAAATGTCTTGGAAAACTCTGGTGACAATAATCAGTGTAAGTACAACGCAACTTGAATGAACACATATTTTTTTGTTTAACCTGATGTCCAGCAAATTAAAATGTATGTTGTAGCTTATAGTTGAAAATTTATGCAACAGCAGTAGAATAAGTGCCAGCCAGATTAACAAGTTGATTGTGTAAGCGACAAACCTCATTTTAGCTAAACTGCATTTGACAAATTACATGACATTCTGCCTGGTAAATTTGAGATTTATAATGTTTACTGCTATCAACAATAATGAAACAGCAGAGAATTTCAATATCTGACATTTAATCTGCACATTTTAGTTTTCTTCTTACTAACCAATGTTTAATTCTGGAATATATTTTATGTTTTGTTACCCCTTTGGCTGCAAACTTTGATGTAGTCCTATCAACATTAGTTGAACTGTAACATCGCATAAAGATTAACTTTTTCTTCACTCTTCCCATTTTTAAGGATGAGAATTACTGTGGGGAAAATATATTTTAAAGTTTACAAGAATCTCTGCAATTAAATTGTTTGCAAGTTGAGACAAAATTTGGTAGCGCATCTTTTAAATCATATTACTATCCATTGGTATGATTGATATATGGTAATAGAGTTGTTTAATGACAGATTTAAAGATAAAGAAGTGATAGTAAATATCAATCCTGGTGGTATATTTATGAATGGTTCACAGCCATAAGAAATAAAATTTCCAGCTTCCATGTATAAGATATCAGACTAAAAAATCTCCAATGAGTATTATATGAGTTACTAGTGGTATTTAGTAGACCACTACAACTGGAGAAAATGAATGAAATAACATTTTTATATAGGGTTAGAACAACGACTGCTCACTTGCAAAAGCTTCCCCATGATTTCTGCATGTGTGTATGTGAGGCATGGCAATGGACTCATGAGACTGATTTTCACACCAATCTGAATGCTCATTTGGAATGCTACATTTCAAACTCCCACTTTGGTGACAACAGACTTGCTCTATTTTTATTGTTGTTGCTCCAGTATTTTCAGAACTCTCTGAGGCTCTCAACAGTCAATTCATTCACTTTGTGCAAAGCAAGAAAATGAAAAAGATAAACTTCATTGTATTATGCCAAGGAGATTTGGGTCTTTTTTGCTACTCCAGTTGAACCTAGCCCATCCTGATAAATTCAGCATCTACGGAAATAATTCAGTATCTAATAACATGTCAGTACAGCTGCTTAAAAGTGTTGAGAAGTAGCTTAATCTTCTGGCTTAAAATGCTTTAAATTATCTCTAAATATAGGAATAGTACTGTAGACTGAGGCAAGGTTAAACTTCAGGAACAAAAAAAGTGGCCTCATATTTAGAGAGAAAAGGATTTAAAACAAAGAGCCAAGCATTTATAGTTCAGGGAATGATGCATTGCCCGGTGTGACAGACAAGAGTAAATTGTCCAGTGCAGTTGGCATTTACAGTAAGAGATTGGTGGGAGTTGGTAATAATGGCAGTAATGTAAAGTAAATGGCAAAATTAGAAAGTGACATTCTTTGAAAGGTCTTGAATGTTCTGCTAAATAGTTTGAATTTTATGGAGCAGGCAATATCATGGAGTAGTAAAGTGACGTAATCAAAACTGTTAAGGGGAAAGTAATTCTGCAAGTGAGAAGAATTCTGAGAAGAGGACTAGGTCTTGAGGTCAGTTAACAGGTTTTTGCTGTAGTTCAGACAACAGCTAATGAGAGTCATAGTGTTTTTAGAAAGACATAAAGAACTACAATGCTAATCTCTTGATAATTCAAAGCACTTTCTACTATACCATGTTACCTAAAGATTAACTTTCACTACATTTTTTACTATATTGATGATTTTGATAGTATAAGAAAAATGTTAAACATTGTGATTTTACTACAATATATGACATTGAATAAACTTCTGGGAATGCCTTATCTTGACAATTACATTACTATCTAACAAGGTTGCCTTCAACTAGTTTACATATAAAGGGGATAAACTGTATATTCTTTTATTATTCTAAAACCTTGAAAAAATAAAATAGACTATTTCAATGAAATTACCTTGATACCTTTCTGTCCTTATAAATTCATAAGAAAATTATTTTTAAATTAAGATAAAATCAATTACTATTATTATACTACAGATTATTTTTAAATGATAGAGTTAAATAAAATATATATATTCTCAAGGCCATAGTTTACCCATATTAAATTGGGATTGTAATGGTGCCTACGTCATAAGATTATTATGGATATTAAATAAAATAATATTTATAAAGCACTTGATTTATCTGACACAGTGTAGACTATATAAATATTAGTATTTTTAATATTTTTACTGTATCAGTCATCAAAGAGAAGTAACAGACAAAAATAGAAGTAAAAAAAAATGAAGTGACAAATGGGTCATTTAATGTGACAAAATTATGACAAATACTGGCAATAACGTGTTTTCTTTTGCAGAGCTTTTAAATATAGAAATAATTTTAATATTTAAAAACATTTAAACATTAAAATTGTCTAAATTATCTTTTCCATCCATTCACCTGATTTTAGTAAGCATCTCTTATGTACATTATTCAAGTTTCTGAGCGGAAAGACACAGAAACACAGTTCTAGCCCCTACAATTTTACATTCAAATGGGGGAAAAGCCTTTTTTAAAAGTAAATATTATTGAAACCATACTATATTAATAAAATTGCATGTAAAAGGTAATAAGAATATAGCTAATCAGACCACTTAAATACCTTTTTAAATAGATGGTAGAGTTTTAGAGAGAAATTCAGTATCTGTGTTGAATCTTGATGTAAAACTCAGTATATTAAGGACACAAGGGTGGAAAACTTTCTACAGAAGTAGAAGAGATGCACACAGGCACATAAGAGCAAGTTCATAATAATGGTACATAGTGCTTTTGCTGGGAGTGAGATGAATGGTAATGACAGGAATAAAAATCAGAGGTCTGTTTTACAGATAACAAAACTGAGATGGAAAGACTATGGATTGTTTGACCCATTTAGACAACAAATATGAAGGCACTGATTTCTACACAAATATTTTCTGAAATATTTTTGATGTTCCACATTGCTTTAATTTTTAAAGATTTTTTTTTTCAAACCACACGTTTTTAAACACGAAGCACATGTTTCCTTTTGAAGCAATATCTCAGTAGAGTAGTGCTTCTCAGCTGGCTCATTGGCTCCTATTTATCTTGCATCATTTCCAAAACACTTATGAATAATACCTGGTTTACCATCATTTCTAGTGAAAAGTATGGATGAGTTATAAACAGAGGATTGGAGATACATCTCCTTTGATGCAACAGCAATGAATAAAAGGGTGGCCTTGGGTCGGGAGGTGATTAGCAATGGGCCATGTGGAAAGAAAAGGAAGCATACTTCCAGTTTCATTTATATATCATACATCAGACAACATGAGGCAGAGAGCCAATTATTTACTGACCACAGCACGAAACATGAGTTTGAAGTGAGTATATCAAAATCTGTCTTCCAATTATACAATTCTATAAAGTTAAGACTTCCAAAATAAATAACACTACAAGGTGATGAGGAGGGGGTTTTAAATAAAATATGAGTTATGTCCCTATGCTCAAGTAGCTTATTCTCCAACAGATTAAACAGTATATATGTATTGGTATTAGCAAAATAAAGGATGCAAGTGCAACATTAAATTCATAGGAGATGGAAATAGAAGAAAACGTTATTTTTCATTAGAGAATCAAAAACAAATGATGTGTAGCACCCTTGAAGGGAAACCATAATTTGCATTGAAAAAACTCTGGGGGCTGGTATGAGGGCCTTGGTGAGTCATTGGTTGAGGACTCTCTTGAAATTTGGTCAGAAAATGACAGGGAAGAGAATCTTCTTTCTTTTTGTCATATTAGAGAATCATATGCCTACATGTCAGTAAATGAATTCCTCTGTATTTTATAATAGTAAAATATGGCTACTTGGTAGATGTAACGTGTGCATTTTATAAAACTATAACTTCCCTAAACCATAGCAAGTCGATGAGAAACTGAATGGTGAGATTTGCACAGTCTTATGTAAGATGTTTGGGCTAAATATTAATTTTTAGCTTGAGGTATACTTTTTATTGACAAATCAAAATTTATACGAGTGTTAGAAAATATGCTTGTGTGTTCCCTTATGACATATTTGTATATCTTTGAGGAAAGAAATTATTTTAAACTGACATTGGCTTGTATCACTTTGGCAATAATAATGAATATAGAGCCAAATGGCTAACATAATTGGCCCTTCTGAGATGAAAAGAGCAGTGGGGAACCAGAGAAATTCAAAATGATCAACTTTCTTCAATTAATACAGGATTTTTGGCTGGGCGCGGTGGCTCAAGCCTGTAATCCCAGCACTTTGGGAGGCCGAGACGGGTGGATCACGAGGTCAGGAGATCGAGACCATCCTGGCTAACATGGTGAAACGCCGTCTCTACTAAAAAATACAAAAAACTAGCCGGGCGATGTGGCGGACGCCTGTAGTCCCAGCTACTCGGGAGGCTGAGGCAGGAGAATGGCGTGAATCCGGGAGGCGGAGCTTGCAGTGAGCTGAGATCCGGCCACTGCACTCCAGCCTGGGCGACAGAGCGAGACTCCGTCTCAAAAAAAAAAAAAAAAAAAAAAAAAACCAACTCCTGGATTCATTGATTTTTTGGAGGGTTTTTTGTGTCTCTATCTCCTTCAGTTCTGCTCTGATCTTAGTTATTTCTTGCCTTCTGCTAGCTTTGGAATGTGTTTCCTCTTGCTTCTCTAGTTCTTTTAATTGTGATGTTAGAGTGTCAATTTTTGATCTTTCCTGCTTTCTCTTGTGGGCATTTAGTGCTATAAATTTCCCTCTACACACTGAGTTGGTTTTTTGAAAAGATCAACAAAATTGACAGACCACTAGCAAGACTAATAAAGAAGAAAAGAGAGAAGAATCAAATCGACGCAATTAAAAATGATAAAGGGGATATCACCACCGACCCCACAGAAATACAAACTACCATCAGAGAATACTATAAACACCTCTACACAAATAAACTGGAAAACCTAGAAGAAATGGATAATTTCCTGGACACTTACACTCTTCCAAGACTAAACCAGGAAGAAGTTGAATCCCTGAATAGACCAATAGTAGGCTCTGAAATTGAGGCAATAATTAATAGCCTACCAACCAAAAAAAGTCCAGGACCAGATGGATTCATAGCTGAATTCTACCAGAAGTATAAGGAGGAGTTGGTACCATTCCTTCTGAAACTATTCCAATCAATAGAAAAAGAGGGAATCCTCCCTAACTCATTTTATGAGGCCAACATCATCCTGATACCAAAGCCTGGCAGAGACACAACAAAAAAAGAGAATTTTAGACCAATATCCCTGATGAACATCGATGCAAAAATCCTCAATAAAATACTGGCAAACCGGATTCAACAACACATCAAAAAGCTTATCCACCATGATCAAGTGGGCTTCATCCCTGGGATGCAAGGCTGGTTCAACATTCGCAAATCAATAAACATAATCCAGCATATAAACAGAACCAAAGACAAGAACCACATGATTATCTCAATAGATGCAGAAAAGGCTTTTGACAAAATTCAACAGCCCTTCATGCTAAAAACGCTCAATAAATTCGGTATTGATGGAACATACCTCAAAATAATAAGAGCTATTTATGACAAACCCACAGCCAATATCATACTGAATGGGCAAAAACTGGAAAAATTCCCTTTGAAAACTGGCACAAGACAGGGATGCCCTCTCTCACCACTCCTATTCAACATAGTGTTGGAAGTTCTGGCTAGGGCAAT
>NC_037671.1:63323574-63417456 GCF_003255815.1 Theropithecus gelada | reverse complement strand
AAAAGTCAGGAAACAACAGGTGCTGGAGAGGATGTGGAGAAATAGGAACACTTTTACACTGTTGGTGGGATTGTAAACTAGTTCAACCATTATGGAAAACAGTATGGCGATTCCTCAAGGATCTAGAACTAGATGTACCATATGACCCAGCCATCCCATTACTGGGGATATACCCAAAGGATTATAAATTATGCTGCTATAAAGACACATGCACACGTATGTTTATTGCAGCACTATTCACAATAGCAAAGACTTGGAATCAACCCAAATGTCCATCAGTGACAGATTGGATTAAGAAAATGTGGCACATATACACCATGGAATACTATGCAGCCATAAAAAAGGATGAGTTTGCGTCCTTTGTAGGGACGTGGATGCAGCTGGAAACCATCATTCTTAGCAAACTATCACAAGAACAGAAAACCAAACACCGCATGTTCTCACTCATAGGTGGGAACTGAACAATGAGATCACTTGGACTCAGGAAGGGGAACATCACACACCGGGGCCTATCATGGGGAGGGGAGAGGGGGGAGGGATTGTATTGGGAGTTATACCTGATGTAAATGACGAGTTGATGGGTGCAGCAAACCAACATGGCACAAGTATACATATGTAACAAACCTGCACGTTATGCACATGTACCCTACAACTTAAAGTATAATAATAATAAATAAATTTAAAAAAAAAAAATTACAGGATTTTTGAAAAAGAAAAAAAAAAAATTCTATGTTTTTTTCACTGTGCAACAGAGTTAACTGTATCACCTTGGATACACCCGGAGATCTTCTGGGGAGAGTTGGTACTATTTTATCATTCTGAAAGTGCTTTTTCTGTGCTGTCTAAATCCAGAAGCAGAGAAACAGGTACCTTACTTCAAACAATAACATTAATTCATCACATCTGTTTATGTTATTTATTCACATGTTGATGTAGCAGACCTTCATGGAGCATCTGAAATGTGACTCATACTACAGAAGCATGCAATATAAAGACTGACATGGGTGTAGTTAGCTACAAGTAAAGGCAGCAGGGACAGGAGGGCAGCATGCACAGATGGCAGTGAGGAGGAATTAACTATTGGTGTCTGGGATTGCTAATTAAAAGCTCCCTGGGCTGAATGGCCTAATGATTTTCTTTTTAAAAAATTAAAAGTCAGAACAAGCCTGGGAACAGTAGCTTACACCTGTAATCCTAGCCCTTTGGGAAGCCAAGGCAGGAAGATTACTTGAGGTCAGTAGTTTCAGACCAGCCTAGACAACATAGCAAGACCCTGTTTCTACAAACATTATTTCAAAAAAATAACTGGACATGCTGGCATGTACCTGTAGTCTTAGCTACTTGGGAGGCTGAGGTGGGAAGATAACTTGAGCCCAGGCGTTCGAGGTTACAGTCAGCTGTGAACGTGCCACTGCACTCCAGCCTCTGGGCAACAGAGGCCTTGTCTCATTTAAAAAAAAAAAAAGAAAAGAAAAGAAAAAAAAATCAGAACAGTAATGTTTTAATATAACAATCATACAAATTAAATGATGCTTTTTTATTCCTTTTTCCATTTTAAAAAAGAGGAAGTTAAGGCTTTGGGTGTTTAAGTGGTTTGTTTAATACAGTGGGATTGGTAAGTGGCGGAATTGGGCCGAGGACACAATCATGATGATATTTGCCTGATATTAAGTGTTTACTATGTGCCGGGAACTGTGTTAAGTACTTGTTGGTTTTTTGTTTGTTTGTTTGTTTTTGTTTTTTATTTGTTTGTTTTTTGAGACAGAGTCTTGCTCTGTAGCCCAGGCTGGAGTGCAGTGGCGTGATCTCGGCTCACTGCGAGTTCCACCTCCCGGGTTCACGCCATTCTCCTCCCTCAGCCCCCCGAGTAGCTGGGACTACAGGCGCCCACCACCACGCCCGGCAAATTTTTTGTAGTTTAGTAGAGACCGGGTTTCATCGTGTTAGCCAGGATGGTCTCGATCTCCTGACCTAGTGATCCACCCGCCTTGGCCTCCCAAAGTGCTGGGATTACAGGCCTGAGCCACCGCGCCCGGCCAGTACTTGGTATTTTTTATTCTCATTTAATATTCAGAGCAAATTATGAAGTAGAAACTATTTATGGAGTATAATGTGAGGCAGAAAGACAGTATATGATACCACATGAGAAAACTTGTCAAATTAAGGAGAGATATTGGGAAAGAGTTATAAAAACTTGTGAACACAAAAGTATCTTTAGTAATTCAAACTTGATTGTATTCTGCTGACTTAATTATAACGTAAAATAAAACAGAAAGATATTTGTAAATTTATGTTTTCTCACCTATATTTCCTGTTGGCCATTGCCTCATGGCCAAGAGACCCAGGAGAAACAGCCCAGCATCAAAGAAAAAATGTGGCTGTCCATTTTCCTGAATGATGTGTTTCATCTCCTTTACAGTAGCCAAAAAGAAAATAAGTGAAAAGTACAATTGAGACAACACAAATGCTATATCATTTGGTAGTTGAGGAAAACTGAAGTTTCAGTAAATTACCCAAAACCTCTCAGGTTAGCAAATTGAACCTAGGCTTTCTGACTACAGAGATTGTTTAACAAATACACTGTATTGTTCTTCTTGAGGACTTATCATGCTACATCTTAACGAAGACCTTCTTTTGATGCAGGTTTGTGAAATAGTCTACTATACATGAAAAGTTACCATGTCAAATCAGTTCTGATGAACTGGTAATTCACCATGGCCATGAATATTAATAGCAGGAAGTGAAAAGTTATGATCTGTGGTGCCTGTCATCTTGAGTATGCAAATTTATAATTAATAAGCTTCTAGGATGCCAAAAGGACTTAAGAGTTGTTTTTAAAGTGTTCTTTCATATTCATTCTATAATTCTAAGCACTAATCTTTATGAATAAAGAAAAATAAATAAAGGTTGAGTGTATACTAGTAGAAAATGTATGTGCTGTTTCCTAGTCACCCTGTTTCTAAAACAGGGAAGTAACCCCATGGTATCACATATGTGTAATTTCATTATACTTTAGTAATAGGAAAACATCACTGAAGATTTATGCTAGCCTTAGTTGAACAAATTATAAATTTATATATAAAAGTCACTGAAATATCAGTGTCTGTTAATGAACAAAAATAAGTTTATTATAGCTCACTACAGTGGATAAAAAACACCACATTGACAGAATGTGAGCAGTGTCACAGAGGAAAAAGTTAGAAATAAGATATTTATTGGGCTCTAGAGGGAAGATTCAAATGATCAAAGAAGAGGTTGGGGAACTAAAAATGGACAAAAGTGTTATTTATTCACATGTTGATGTTATTTATTCATCATCACGTGATGAATAAATAACATCAACATGTGAATAAATGTTGGGGAACTAAAAATGGACAAAAATGGGGATATAAGAATTTATAAGTAATGAGCATAATTAAGGTTTTAAAGCAACTGTTGATAAGTAAAATCATTTTGACCAGTTGAGCAAATAATTGCTTCTTGATAAGACTATCTTGAAACAAAAGGTGAAGTTATTTATTGGTTTAGTGTTATTTTCGCAGCACAAAATTTTTGTGAAACCAATAACTAAGTCATGTTACCTTAGATGATCTACAGTCTTATCTAAAATTATGTTGACAACAGATGACACTATGAGAGACCCATTCTGGCTGGTGATCCATAAGTCCCAAAGTAGGAGTCCCAGAGATCCTCTTTCCTTCAAGTTGTGCCCATTTGCAGCACTGGTTACATAACTAATAGCTTCTATCATTGTAACATCTATCAAAAGGTAATGGAAACACATTTTTAATTTGGAAATAGACACACAGTCTTTTATTTACTCTTTTTGTTGAAGTTTAACTTACATAATTGTATTTATCATTTACTAATATTTACTTTGTAAGTGGCATTTAGATTTCCATGTTGTTGCTGTAATCATAAACTTCAAAAAGGTCATATTAGCAAGTTTTCCATTCATTAGTCATTACATATGCCAGTTGGTACTGACTGCAGACTGACTTATGAATACCAATTACCATTATTTCTATTTATTCATATTAAAGTATTTACTTGTAATAATATTTTGTGTGCTACATCTTTGGGTAAATATTTCACATTAAGATGAATGCTATAAAATTAATATGCCACTAAATTTGCTATACTCTTTAACCTAATGAAGAACACTGCATGATTGTTCCTGATTAAACTTAGACTTTCATATTTCAACTCAAAATGTTCCCAAATATATAAAGTTATAAGAAAGCAAATATCCCCAGAGTTTTATAAAATTACACATATATCTTCCTCTTTAATTTCAGAAACTTCTAATTTTCTTCTAAATCTTCATTGGTTACCTAATAAGTTGACTAATAAATGCTGGATAGCATAGATAGTTAGATAGTTAGTTACATAGTTACTATCTAACTATATTAAACACTTTTTTTTCATTGAAATAAATGAAAGATCAAGGCTGAAAATCAGTAATTTCTTGTGGCAAAATTGCAGGCTAAATATTACAATTTTAACTCGCTTTAGTTTGTAAATTACGATCTTCACTTTCATGGGATATCAAAGTGTTTTTAGTTGAATCTCCTCACGAAGGTGTGCTTTACAACTAAGGAATAGTATGTGTGGGATTATTAAAGGATGTCATTACAGTGATTTTTAGCTGCTGCTTCCCCTAACTTCTTTGTATTATGTCTCATCTAAGCGCACCTATGTATTATATTTTATGAATAAGTGTCAGGGTGTGAATTGGTATTTGATAAATATTTTCTCTATTTTTGATGTGCCTATATCATATTTAAATTCCTTCTGTTGAGGTAATAGATCGTTTTTCTAAATTTTATAGGTGAAATATTTACATGGTTTCTCAAATTCCTCTTTAAATTGATGAGCAAACAGATTTAAAGTTATATTTTGTGTTTCTCAGAAAGGCAAAACCTGAGTTTGATATTCTGAAGTTGACCAAATATGTATCTTTTAAGTCAAGATGAGGGGGAAACAGTTGGTTTTATAAATGCCCCAAATATATTAACCAAATTTGATTGTGTGTTTTTCTTATTAAGGTATTTAGGATATCTATCACCTCAATTTTTTTGTGTGTGTTGGCAACATTTCAGTTTTCTCTTCTAGCTATTATGAAACATAAAATAAATTGTTAACTACAGTCACCCTACTGTGCTATTGAAGACTAGAACTTATGCCTTCTATCTAATTGTATGTTTGTACATATTAGCCAATATCTCTTCATTTCCCCCATCAAAGAGTGTGATGCTTAGAGCTTTGTTCTTTTTGCTCAATATTGCTTTGGTTGTTTGGAGTCTTGTGATTCCATACAAATTCTAGCATTGCTATTTTCTAGTTCTGTGAAGAACATCATTGGTATTGTGATACAGATTGCATTGACTTTGTAGATTGCTGTTGGAAGTGTGGTCATTTAAAAAATATTCTTCCGATCCATGAGCATTGAGTATCCTTTCATTTTCTTGTAGCCCCTTCAATTTATTTCATCAGTGTTTTGTTGTTTACCTTATAGAGGTCTTTTAACTCCTTGGTTAAATTTATTCCTAGATATGTTTGTAGCTATTGTGAATGAAATTATTTTCTTGATTAATTTTTCAGCTTCTTTGTTATTGGTGTTTAGAAACACTATTGATTTTTGTATATTGATTTTGTGTCTGGGCTTTACTGAATTTTTAAATCAATTCTAAGTGTCTTTTGGCCTAGTCTTTAGGCTCTTCTTTATATAGGATTATATCATCTGCAAACAGAGACAATTTGACTTCATCTCTTCTAATCTTGATGGCTTTTATTTTTCATGCTTGCCTGATTGCTCTAGCTAAAAAATTTCAATACTATGTAAAATAAGAGAAGGAACATGGGCATACTTTTCTTGTGGATATAATATTCTCGACCTGCAGAATGTTATTCTTTTAGTACTTAAATTTATCATCCCAGTCTCTCCTAGCCTTATGTGACTTGATGCCTTTTTCTCTGTTTATACAATTCTCCCTTTGTCTTTAACTTTTGACAGTATGACAATAAGTTCCCTTGGAAGAAGGCTTTTTGGGTTGAATCTATTTGGGGATCCTTAAGCTTCTTGTGTATGGATGTCTGTATCTCTTGGAAGTCTTGGTAAGTTTTAAGCTATAATCTTGTTAAAAGGTTTTCTATGCCTTTGTCCAACTCATCTCCTTCTAAAATTCTCAAAATTCAAATATTTGTTCTCTTTATGGTGTCCCATATGTCCTGCTGGATTTTTTTATTCTTAAGCATTTCTTTTTTTTTTTTCCTTCGATTTTGTCAATGTTAGTATAAAATACTTATCTTCAGTTCAGAAATTTTTTTCTTCTGCTTAATCTAGTCCAAGTTTGTCCAACTTGCAGCCCATGGGCCATATGCAGTCCTGGATGGCTTAGGATGTGGTCCAACAGTAATTCGTAAGCTTTCTTAAAACATTATGAGACTTCTCGTTATTTTATTTATTTATTTATTTATTTATTTATTTATTTTTAGCTCATCAGCTATCGTTAGTGTATTTTGTGTGTGGCCCAAGACCGTTTTTCTTCTTTTGGTGTAACCAAGGGCAAAAGATTGGACACCCCTGATCTAGTCTGTGGTTGAAAATCTTGATTGTATTTTTCATTTAATTCACTGAGTCATTCAATTCTAGAATTTCTATTTGGCTCTTTTTAAATAATATTTATTTATTTTGCTTTTTAATTTCTCATTCAGATTATCAACTGTTTTCCTGATTGTTTTTGTATTGTTTATCTATATTCTGTGGTACCTCACAATTTCTTTAATATCACTATTTCTAATTATTTTTTCCAGAATTTCCTAGTTTTATTATTAGAGTTGCTTGGTAGATTATTATTAGAAAAATGCAAATCAAAGCCACAATGAGAAACCATTTCACACCAGTCAAAATGGCTGTTATTAAAAAGTCAAAAAATAACAGATGCTTGCGAGGTTGCAGAGAAAAAGGAAAACTTATACACAGCTGTTGAAAATGTAAATTATTTGAGCCACTGTTGAAAGCAGTCTGGCAATTTCCCAGAGAACTTAAAAGAGAATTACCATTTGACCCAGAAATCCCAACATTGGTTATATACCCAAAGGAGTATAAATCATCCTACCAAAAAGACACATGCACATGTGTGTTCACTGCAGCACTAGTCACAAGAGTAAAGACATGGAATGAACGTAAATGCCCATCAATGGCAGACTGGATAAAGAAAACATGATATGTATACACCACAAAATACTACACAGCCTTGAAAAAATGAGATAATGTCCTTTAAAGCAACATAGATGAAATTGGAAGCCATTATTCTAAGCAAACTGACTCAGGAACAGAAAATCAAATACCACGTGTTCTCACTTATAAGTGGGAGCTAAACATGGAATACATTTGGACACAAAGAAACAACAGACACCAGGGCCTACTTGAAGATGGAGGGTGGGAGGAGGGTGAGGATTAAAAAATACATATTGGGTAGTATGCTTTATTACCTGTATGATGAAACTTGCACATGTACCCCTGAACATGAAAGCTCTAAAAAGGGGAGATAATTATTGTGTTCCTTTGGAGTTGTCATAATTCTTTGGTTTCTCATATCTGTGTATCAATGTAAAGACATAAGAAAAATGACACAGTCACTTCTTCCAATTGTTTGGATTGGTGTTCATAAGGAAAGACATTTCCCAAAAATGCATTTATAGTGTTGTTCAGGAAAGGTTGATTTTAAATGGACTCAACAATGTAATCTTCATGTGAGTTCTTTAGCTGTAATCAGTGGCAGTGGTGTCAGTTCCTCAGCAGCTTAGGCTGTATTTGTTAATGGAGGCTGTGACAAGGCTTTGTTGGGAACGAGAATGCCAGGCAGTTCAGTCCTTGTACACCAGTAATGATGGCAACAAGTTGAATATGTTGGTCTTTGGGCCACTAGTGGTGGTGTGGGCACTGGTATTGATGGGTCTGGGCAGGCTCTTTCTTGGGTCTTCAGACAGCTTGCTTGAGTGATGGCAGTGGCAGTGGTGGGTGGAGTGCATGAATTAGTCCCTTGCCCCCAAGTAGTATACATGTTGTTAATGGTGGTAGTAGCGGATGCCAGCCAACCTTCAAGTCCCTGAGTGGCACATATAGCAGCAGTGGCATTAACAGGCTGGGCAGGCCAATCCCCAGGTCCTTGGGTGGCATATGCAGATGGATGCCCGCAGTGGCAGTGCAAGCTGGGTAGGTTGATCCCTGGGTCCCCAAAAGGTGCATGCAGGTGTCAGCTGTCGATGGGGTGGGCACTTCCTTATTCCTCTGAATGATACTTCCGTATACTGGTAGCAGTTGCAGAGAAGGCCTATACCTAGGTCCCCAACAATGTACACAAGCAGTGGTGGTGGGAAAGTGGGCTCATTCTCATGTTCCCAGAATGTGTGCATGGATGTCTTCAGTGGTGATGGTAAGTGGGGTGGTACTGCCCTCAGGTTCCTCCAGATAGTGTGCACAGATGCCAGCTGTGGCAGACTGAGCTATCAATCTCCAGGCCCTAATTATTATTTTTGAACAACATTTCACTCATTAGAATTTACCATGTTGATGAATAGTTCATGCTTCCTAGTACATATAAGCAAGAGTTTCTTCAGGATGTAAGCATACAAGTGGACTTACTAGATCATAGAGGGTAAAAACATTAAATTTTTCCTAACTATATCAAATTAGTTTTTCAAATGCCATCATCTATTCCTATCCCTACTGACATTATATAACTGTTCTAGCTATTTTAAAATCTTGAAAACACCTGAAATTTTCAGACTGTAAGATTTCTGCCAATAAGGTGGTTATATTAAAAAATCTTAATCAGAGTAATTGCATTCCTTGAATACTAATAAATATAAGCATTTTGTCCCATGTTATTAGAAATTTGTATTTTCTCTTTCAAGAAGAGTTTTTCTAAGACTTTACACATTTATTTGACTGGATTAATTGCTTTTTTTCTTATTAGACTATTGAAGTTTTAGCTTATCTGTTTGTAGTGAACTTTGGATACCTATCTTTTGTCAGTTATATGTTATACAAATGTCCTCTCGCTGTTTCTGACTTTTCTCTTCTTTATTTACTTTAGTGTCTTCAGATTAACAGACTTTTAGAATTTAAATTAAATATATTAAATGACACAAATTGTATATATCTATCATGTGCAACACAATATTTTGAAATATCTATACATTGTAAAATGGCTAAATCAAGCCAATCAATATATACATCATCTCACATATCAATTTTTGTGTTAGTAACACTTAAAATGTACACTCTTTGCAGTCTTCAAGAATATATTAATATGTGGTTATTAACTAGAGTCACCATTTTGTACAACAGATATCTTTAACTTACTCCTTCCAATTGAAATTATGTACCCTTTGACCAACACCTTCTCAACCTCCTCCCAAATCCCTGCTAACCAACATTCTACTCTCTGTTTCTTATGAGTTCAACATGTTTAGATTCCGCATGTAAGTGAGATCATGTGTTATTTGTCTTTCTGTGCCTGGCTTATTCACTTTACATGGTGCTCCCCAGCTTCATCTTTTGTATTGCAGATGACAGAAGTTTTTCCTTCTTTAAGGCTGAATAGTATTCCATTTTGAATATATGCTACACTTTCTTTATCCATTGATGGACATTTAGATTGATTTTATAAATCGCTATTACAATAATGCTGCAATAAACATGGAGGTGCAGATATCTTTTTTGACATACTCATTTCATTACCTTTGGATGTATACCCAGGAGTAGGATTGCTAGATTATATTATTGCGCTATTCTTTATTTTCTTGAAGAACCTAATACCATTTTCCATCATGGCTGTTCTAATTTATATCACTACCAACAATGTTCAAGTGTCCCCTTTTGCCACATCTCATTCAATACTTGTTATCTTTCATCTTTTACATAATCATTCTAACAGTCATAAGGTAGTGTTTCATTGTGATTCCAATTTATATTTCTCTACTGATTAGTGATTTTGTGTATTCTTTTCATATACTGTTGGCCATTTGTGTGTCTTCTTTTAAGAAGAATCTATTCACGCCCTTTATTCGTTTTTAGAGTTGGAATATTTGTTTTCTTGCTACTGAGTTGTCTCGGTTTCTTAAATATTCTAGATATTAACCTCTTAACAGACATATGGTTTCCAAATATTTTCTCCAATTCTGTAGGTTGTTTCTTGACCATGGTGATTATTTCCTGGGCTGTATGGAAAATTTTTACTTTGATGTAATCTCATTTGTCTATTTTTTTTTTTTTTCACTTTTTTGCCTATGCTTTTGGGTCACATTCAAAAAAATATTTTTTCAGACCAATGTCACAAACTTCTTCCTTAATATTTTTTAAAACTAATTTTACAGTTTTAGGTCTTACATTTAAGTATTTAATCTTTTCAGTTTAATTACATGGTGTGATGTAAAGGTTTAATTTAATTAGTCTACATGTGGATAATCACTTTCCTCAACACCATTTATAAAAGATATCATTCTTTCCTTGACATATTTGCCACAATTCATTGGCTTTAAATGCATATATTTGTTTCTGGACTCTCTGTTCTGTTTCCTTGGACTATGTGTCTGTTTGATGCCAGGAACGGGCTGTTTTGATTATTATAGCTTGATAGTAGATTTTGAAATCAAGTAGTATGCTGCCTCTAGGTTTGTTCTTTTTGCTGAAGCTTGCTTTGGCTATTCAGGATTTTTCTTGTGGCTCCACAAAAACATTTTTAATTTTTTTTTTCTATTTTTGTAAAGAATGTCATTGAGATTTTGACAGGGATTGCATAGAATCTGTAGATCACTTTGGGTAGTATGAACATTTAAACAATGTTTCCTCTTCAAACATATGAACAAAGGATATTATTTCCTTTATTTGTGTTTTCTTCAGTTTATTTCATCAGTGTTGTTTTGGTTTCAATGTACAGGTCTTTTATCTCTTTTATTAAACTTACTCCTAAGTATTTTACTTATTTAATTATTTTGATATTCATTTATTTATTTTGTAACAGAAATTGTTCTTCTGAATTATATTTTGTTTTATTTTTAATTGATAGTTTTATTTAAAACATTGCTAGTTCTTTAAAGATTTGTTTTCCAGATTTAATAAAACATTTTTCTTTTATCTTAAGGTAGCTGTAGTTTACATTTAGTTGAAAAAGCATATATTTGTGAACCAAGATGAAATATTTTTTCTCTCTAGAATTCAGAAAATATTAGTACTTCGTATTTTTATAGCAATGTAGTTATTCTTATAAGTTCAATAAGAATCTGTTCTCTTTATAACAGAACATAGTAGGAAACATTTGTTATATCATCCAGTTACCTTGACTTCTTTTTTGTATAGTCTGTTGTTAGTATATAGAGATATTACCGATTTTTATTGATTTAGTTTTCTGCAACTTTGCTGAATTCGTTAGTTAATTTTAATGGTCTTTTTAGTTGAGTCTTTAGTGTGTCCATATATAAGATTATGTTGCTTGTAAACAGGGATAAATTAACTATTTCTTTTCCAATTTGGCTGCCTTTTATCTTTTTTCTTTGCTGGTTGCTTTGGCTTGGACTTCCAGGATTATGTTAAATATAAAGCACCCTCGTCTTATTCCTGATCTAAGAAATGTGAATGTGAGAGCTTATAACTTTTCACATTCTGATGTTAGCTGTAGGTTTATCATCTATAGCTTCTTTTGCTTTGAGATACATTCCTTCTACACCGAATTTGCTGAGAGTTTTTTTTTATCACGAAGGAATACTGAGTCTTGTCAAATGATTTTTCTGCTTCTATTGAGATGATCATATGATTTTTGTCCTTCGTTCTGTTAATATAATGTGTCACAATTATAGATTTGGGTAGGTTGAACCATCCTTGTATTGCTGGGATAAATCGCATTTGTTCTTGGAAAACAATCATTTTAATGTGTTGTTAAATTTTGATTTGCTAGTATTTTGTGAGAAGTATGTAGGAGTATCTTATGTTTCAAGGACATTGGTCTGTCATTTTCTCTTTTTGTTGTGACCTTATCTGGCTTCGATATAAGGGTAATGGGGTAATGCTAACTTCATGCAATGAATTTAGAAGTATTTCCTCATCTTTAATCTTTTGAGAGAGTTTGATAAGAATTGGTACTAATTCATTAATTTTTGGTAGAATTTAGCAGTGAAGCCATCAGTGGGGATTTTGTTCGATAAGAAACACGTTATTACTGATTCAATCTTCTTATTTTCTATCTCTTATAATCCTTTATATTTCCATGGTATTATTTGTAATGTGTCTTTTTCATTTTTGATTTCATTTGTTTGACTCTACATTCACAGTTATATGCTTATAGAGTGAAGTATAATATTTTCTTGCACTCTTATATTTTTCACTAAGTTATGCAGCTAATTGCATTATTTTTACTTTTCTCTAACTTTCAAAAATTGAAAATTTAAAATATCAAATATTCAAAGTCTCCCATTGGCTTTACAATATTATATAAAGCCCTGTACTGAAAATTATTATCAAGTCAATTCTAGAATGTAAGGATCAACCTGAAGGCAGCAGAGGCTTAACTAATATTTATATATTTAAATGAAAAGTAGTACAATATGTTATAATGTAGAATGTTTCTCTAGAAGGGTGGCTGACTACAGGCCTAGCATCTGTTGATAAACTTATATTTTTAACAAACCAAAGGTCAGAATTGTAATATAATCCTGATATGGGAGGCAGAGTCTGCACATATTTTGGATGTACCTTTAAGATTAAAGCTGAGAATAAGCTATACTTGAAAGCAGTTCTGTAGAGAAGTAGAAAAGAATTTTGATAGCTTTTTAAATGAAAGATATAAAATAATAAAAATTACCATTCCAGTTGAAGATAATGAATTAATTTACATAGATTTACCTGTGCTCTCTCCTGAAATCCCACAAATAGTTAGTAAAATATTTGTTAAAGCTAGCAACCCTCTAGAATAAGACAGGAGGAGAAAACAGACAAAATCTTAGAAGCTAAGAAACAAACAAGTATTAACAGACTTGGGAGATCTGAGAATTTGGAAACTGAAATTGGCAGTGAGAAAAGTGGAGAAGTGTGATGATTTATAGCATACATTGACAAAAGCCTCAGGAAGTGGCAACACCACATAACTAGAAGGGTGAGTAAAAGTGGAATAAAAATTCCACTAGTTAAATGTTTTCAAGTTGATACATTTTTCACTAATCCATCTATGTGCTGACATATCCAGCAGTCTTTGAATAAAATCACACAATTTTTAACCTTAATATGTCAGATAATTCTCCATAACCCACTGAGCCCAGTGAGATGTACAAGGACATCCAGATGACAAGAAGCTTCAAATTTGCACAAGATATTTTCTTAATTAAATGCTAGTTTTATATTTCCCATTTTGATTGCAATTTGTTCTCTAAGCATTATGTCATCCAAGTTAAATTAAGTTTAGTCAATACATCTGTATCTTACACAACTTTTAAATTAAAAGGATTTACTTTAGGTTACACTATTAAATTATTCCTCAATAAAATGGTGAAGTAGGTTTTTTATAACAGTAAAAATAGAAATATTAAGTGCTTGTTACAGTTTTGAGAAACTCTAATAATTGACAAACACATTTGGAAGCATTTTATACACAAATTGTTACTCTTAAATGTTTTATTTTTTGTCCATTCATTTACAAGTATGATATAGACAAGTAATGTAAAATATCTATAAGTTTCTAGAAAGGAAATTTATTGCTTATTTTAATAAAGGAAAAACAACTTAGCCTTTTTATTTAATAGTATGAGTTCCAAATTATTTCTTCAAAATCAAAATAAAATTAATTTTCAAAATATGTGTCCTGAAAACAAAAACTTGCCAAAATTATCATATTGAAAATACTTAAAAATGACAATTTTTCTATAGACATATTATCATATTGTTTCCAAAATTTACACAACTGTAAAGTAATGAGTCCACATTCAAACTAGGTCCTCTGAGTAGAGATCCAATATTCCTGCTGTTAAAATTACTGCTCTCGATCAGCTTTCAGTAATATAAATGTGCATTTCTGTTAAACCACTGGAATTTCCACAGTCACTAGAATATAAAGAAAATAAGGCAAAATATTTTTTAAATATGTCTAAAGAACACAAAATCTATATTTAATGTACTTGTTCCTCAATCTTCCATTAATGCCACCACCAGACTGTTACCATATGTAAACCCCTGCTAGTCATTTCTCCTAAACCTTCCCTCCCTGACTGGTCATCTCCATGTTGGGAATTGCAGTTTTTTGACTTGTAAATCTTCCCTCTGCACTCTCACAATCAATCAATCAATCAATCAGTCAATCCTCTCTCATTTCCTTTCTCCACAGTATAATCCAGGAGGAGTAATGGTTGCAAAGAATGTCACATAATGCAAATAATTGAGGAAAAAAAAAATCATATTTATGTGGTTAATGCCTTAACTTATTTTAATCATAAACTTGTAGATAACCAAAAGGCATACTAAAATGTTAATGGTCAATAAGCCTTCTTAGAGTTTTCAACAAGCAGCATTCTCAATATAAATCTTCCTTACATGAAACTTCCAGTCTCCAATATTGCCTTAGGGGAAATGTTCACCTGCAGGAACCACTCCCATCAGTGGGAGTCATATTAAGGACTGACCTGTGTTTGTGCATTATGTTTACGTGTGTGTGTATGCACAACATAATATTACGTGTACTTTTTTTATTTGCATAGTCTTTGTCTGTATACCGACATACTCACATTTTGAGAAGCATGAATATGCTTTTTTTTCCCATTCCTTCCTCTGTAGCCAGCTGCTGGTTAATAGTAGAAATCAGTGCTGAATTTTTAACAATGTTGAAAAATCAGATGAAGAGTTGAAAATTACATTTGATTAAAACCTGATTGCTAGAAATAAGGTAAAATACAAAAATCACTATCAACACCTCTATACTCCTCTTAACTATCAGAAAATGTGAACATTAAGAAGAATTAAAGCTGATGATTTCCAAGACAGCTTGAGGGAGACTATTACTCCATAGGCATTTTTGAAGCACGGTGATAGATTGTGAAATAAAATACACTTTACAAAGATAGTAGGTTAGTAAATACAAAGAATGTATGATCCTATCTAATCATATATGAGTAAAAAATTGTTCACTTTTTTTTTTTTTTTTTTTTTTTTTTTTTTTTTGAGACGGAGTCTTGCTCTGCCGCCCAGGCTGGAGTACAGTGGCCGGATCTCAGCTCACTGCAAGCTCCGCCTCCCGGGTTCACGCCATTCTCCTGCCTCAGCCTCCCGAGTAGCTGGGACTACAGGCGCCCGCCACCTCGCCCGGCTAGTTTTTTGTATTTTTTAGTAGAGACGGGGTTTCACCGTGTTAGCCAGGATTGTTCACTTTTTTAAGCATAAGAAATCTATTTGACTCTCTAAACATTGCCTCAAACAAGCAGCAAGATATCTGAAAAATTAGGAATGAGATTTTCCAATTTGTGTTAATTGTAACATACATTATTGATACAGATTATTTGATTATGTTGCATATGGGAATAGTACTGAGAGTAGCATTTTTATTTTGTTTCACTAGAGATTAAACAAGCAATACACATCAGTGATCAACTTTTACATCTTGTTAAGTCCTTAATTTTCAAATGTATTATGAATAATCATTATAGCATAAATCTAATGGCTTCTAAAGACTATATAATATAACATAACTACTTAATATTTATCCACATTTTGTGCCACAGTGTATTGTAATTATGCACATTGAGATGACAAAATTTCTCATTCAATATATTTTTAAAAAATATTTTGTTATCACTAATCTTCTAATTAGAAAATGGAATGTGTTGAAATTGTAAGAAGAAAATAATAATATAGGGACCTGGCATTGAAACAATGGGCTCCACCCAAAATTTGAATAAAAGTCATTGAGCAAAATGACTTTTGAATAAAAGTCATTGAATAAAATTTGAATAAAAGTCCTGGCATAACAGAAAAATTCCCTGAGTCACTAGTTTTTTGGGTTTTGTCTTTTTTTTTTTTTTTTTTTTTCCTGGATATTACTTGGTCGGGAGATGTGATGGTTAATATTGAGTGTCAACTTGATTGGATTGAAGGATGCAAAGTATTGTTCTTGGGTGTGTCTATGAGGGTGTTGCCAAAGGAAATTAACATTTGAGTCAGTGAACTGTGAGAGACAGACCCACCCTCAATTTGGGTGGGTATTATCTAGTCAGCTGCCAGTGCAGCTAGAATAAATCAGGCAGAAGTGGAATGACCAGACTTGCTCAGTCTTCCAGCATTCATCTTTTTCCCCATGCTGGCTGCTTCCTGCCCTCAAACATCAGACTCAGCTCTTGGATTCTTGAACTTACACCAGTGATTTTCCAGGGGCTTTCAGGCCTTTAGCCACAGACTGCAGACTGCACTGTCGGCTTCCCTACTTTTGAGGTTTCGGGACTCAGACTGGCTTCTTGCTCCTCAGCTTGCAGATAGCCTATTGTGGTACTTCACCTTGTGATAGTGTGAGTTAATTCTCCTAATAAAATCCCCTTCAAATATAAGTATATCCTATCGGTTCTCTCTCTTTAGAGAATCCTAATACAGAAGATGAAAGGTTTAAGAAAAAATAAGGATTCCCCAGTGTTCTTATACTCTCCTTTAACTGCAGAAATACATTTTTCTCATCATATTACCTTTTGAATAGTGCATAGACTTTCAGCCTACTTATAAAACCCTGTATAGCCTATGGTATTCTTTATACATTCAACAACAGAAGAAGGAAAAGGAAAAAGAGTATACAAGTCATCTCAAAGATTAAATATAAGTTAATTTCAAATTATTATGAACTTGCTATGAGTTTAATATTTATAAATTATTTTTTAAAAACATAATTCTAAAAACCTAGCTTATGAAACATTTTGGAACTCACTGGTAAGTGGAGCAGTGTTTATACATTCACTAATACTAATTGTTATACCACTCTCTCAATCTGGAACTCGTATAAGGAACCCCATTGGATATCTTAGAAATAAGTATTTTTAAAGTATTGCAAAGACTGTGTTTAACACAATAAACAGTCTGTTCACAAAGGATAAAACTGGTGTTAAAAAAACATGTACCTTGATGAATGAAGCCCATTTCTAAGTTCCATGATTTTGATCAAATTACCTTCACAAAGCCTCGGTTATTTAGCATAAAAATACGGTGATCAGAGGATTTCATGGAGGGGTGGAACAAGATGGTAGAGTAGTACTCTCCATAAGTTTTTACTAATATCTTTAGTAACCTGGAGAAATATGCGAATATCACGTTAAAAAAAAAAAAAAAATTCCAATTAAAAAAAAAAAAAAAAAATCAGCCGGGCGCGGTGGCTCAAGGCTGTAATCCCAGCACTTTGGGAGGCCAAGACGGGTGGATCATGAGGTCAGGAGATCGAGACCATCCTGGCTAACCGGATGAAACTCCGTCTCTACTAAAAAACACAAAAAACTAGCCGGGAGAGGTGGCGAGCGCCTGTAGTCCCAGCTACGCGGGAGGCTGAGGGGGGAGAATGGCGTAAACCCAGGAAACGGAGCTTGCAGTGAGCTGAGATCCGGCCACTGCACTCCAGACTGGGCGACAGAGTGAGACTCCGTCTCAAAAAAAAATAAAATAAAATAAATAAAAATAAAAATCAGAGATAATAAGAGGATGCTAAGAGCGTCAACAGAAAAGAAGCAAATAAAATATAACGGAGTTTCAACACACCTAGCTGCAGACTTTGCAGCCAAAACCTTATGGGCCAGAGATTGTGGAACGATGGAGTCAAAGTGCTCAAGAAAAAGAAAAAAGACAAACTATTAACCAAGATTACCTTACCCATCAAAGCCATCCTTCAGAAATAAAGGAGAAATAAAGACTTTTCTAACACACAAAACCTGAGGGAGTTTATCATCACCAGATTTGTTTTAGATGAAATGCTAAAGCTAGTTCTTCAAGCTAAAAAAATGGTACTAAGCAACACAAAAACATTTAGAAGTGTAAAACTGACTAGTACAAGTAAGTATACAGTCAAATTCAGAATATTATAATACTGTGAGGGTGGCAAGTAAATCACTTATATATCCATAGTCTAAAGATTTGAAAAACTATCAAAAATAATAGGTACAATAATTTCTGAAGGTATATGTAATTTAAGAAATGTAACTTGTGATATGAATTTACAATGTGGGGCGTAAATGGAGTCAAAGTGTAGAGATTTATTTTTTCTGATCATAGTTATGTTGTCATTCATTAAAATAATCTATTATAACTACAAAAATGTTTTATATAATAAGGCCCATGGTAACCACAAGGCAAAATCCTTTAGATACACACACACAAAATAAAAAGCAACAAGAAAGGATTTACAGAAAAGCTAGAAAACTGCAGTTATAAGTCCTCATCTATCAATAGTTACCTTGAATGTAAATGGAGTAAATTCTCCAGTCAAAAACATAACATGACAAATGCGGGGTAAAAAAGACCCAATTACATGCTGCCTACAAGAGACTTATTTCACTTGTAAGGACCCATAGATTGAAAATAAAGAACTGAAAAAAGATATTTCAGAAAAATGGAAACCAAAAGAAAGAGTAGCGGTACATATTTCAGATAAAATGGATTTTAATTCAAAAATGACTTTAAAAAGACAAAGTATGTTACTATATTATGATAAAATGGTGAATTCAACAAGAGGATATAACAATATATGCAGCAGAGGATCTAAACACGTAAAGAAAATATCAATAGATGTGAAGGGAGAAATAGACTGCAATGTAATAATAGTAGGCAATTTCAATGCCTCACTTTTAGCAATGAATAGATTATCCAAACATAAAATCAGAAAAGGATCATGAAACTTAATTACATTCTAGAGCAAATGGACCTAAAGACACATATACAGAAAATTTTATTTAACATCTGCAGAGTACACATTTTTTTCAACTAAACACAAAACATTCCCTAGGATAGATCATATATAAGACCACAAGAAGTATTAAAACTGTGAGAAGACTGCAATCATATCAAGTATCATTTTTGACCATGATGGTATAAAGTGTGAAATCAGTAACACAAGAAATATTGGAAAATTAACAAATACATACAAATTAACATGCTTCTAAACAACTAAGAAGTTAATAAATAAATTGAAAGGAAGTTTAAAATTTTCTTAAGACAAACAAAAATGCAAACACAGCATACAACCTATGGGTTACCTCAAAAGCAGTCCTAAGGGGTAAGTTTATAGCAATAAACATATCAAAAAGGGTCATAAGAACATTGGCTTTACACACTTTTCAGACTGAAGTTAGAATGAATTAGGTAATGTGCTACGTAAAGAGTAAAGGGCAATGTAACATGCATTATTCTTATAAGTAAAATTTATAGCTTTAACAATTAAACAGTTAAAAATGTGAGCTGCTTTTATAATGATGGGAAATGAGAGCCTTTTATGTATCACAGTGGGCTTAGGGCTCCTTCCAGATCTGTTTAGTATGGTAATGCCATGTGCTTCAGACTTTTCCAAATATATGCCTCAGAAAAATTTAGAGCACATGCCTGGAAAAAGAAAAAAAAAAAAAAAACTTTATAAATGAAATATTTGTTGCAAAAACTTTCTATTTTATTACAAGAAGAGGTTTTCTTCCCTAAATACAAACTGGAGCAAATTATAAGTGTTCTTATATAGTGCAACACAGCAACCCCCTTATAGCCATGACATTGATGAAAAAACAGAAATATTCAAGGAGGTTAAAATATTTCTCCAAGATTCTATATATGTAATTGATAAAGTACATAATTAAACTCAATAGGTCTAGCTAAAATTAGACCTGTTGTAACTACAGGCTTATAATAAATTATACCCTAGTTTTATAGGTAAAGGTAAGGAAAGGTAAGGAAAGTGGAGAGGTGAAATGACTCACAAAGTAAGGTACCAAATTAATATTAAAACTAAGTCTTCTTGAAGTCAATCCATTTCAACTATAACATTCTGATTCTTAATCAATACATAAATGAAACCTTTTGTAGTTAGGTTAGGATAATTGTTAAATTCACAATTTTGTAGTTTGACATGGAATTTGAGTGATGGGTCAACTAAAACTCTTACAGAAATTTATGTTTCCAAATTTGTTTAAAGAAGCTAAATAAAACTTTGGTATGAAAATCAGAAAGAGTATCATGAACAATGAAAATTCAGAGGCAATGTCAATAGTCAACATAGATGCAAATATCCTAAATATAAATTATTAAAAATGAAATTCATATATGTACATACCATCAGAACACTTGATTTATTCCTGGGATAAAAACTGGTTTAATATTAAAATACTAAAGTTGTTCACAATATAATCATATCAGTAAGTGAACAAACATAATTAATGTTAAATTCTGCCAAAATTTCTAGCAAACTAAGAATAGAAGGAAAGTTTCTTAATGAGTTAAAGGGTATCACTTATAAAAGAACTGAAAACTTCATGTCCTTTGCAGGGAAATGGCTGAAGCTGGAAACCATCATTCTCAGTAAAATAACACAGGAACACAAAACCAAACACTGCATGTTCTCACTCATATGTGGGATTTGAAAAATGAGAACACATGGACACAGGGAAGGGAACATCACATACCAGGGCCTATCTGGAGAGTGGGGACAAGGGGAGGGAGTACATTAGGACAAATACTTAATGCATGTGGGGCTTAAAATGTAGATGATGGGTTGATAGGTGCAGCAAACCACCATGGTACATGTCTATCTACGTAACGTACCTGCAGATTCAGCACATATATCCCAGAACTTAAAGTAAAATAAAATAATAATAATAATAATAAAACAAAAGAACAGAAAATTTTAAACTCAAATGTGAAAGCTTAAAAGCCTTACCTGAAAAATCAAAACAAGAAAAGTAATCTTATTGTCATTATTTCAGTTCAGTGTTGTTTCTGAGGATTCTAGGCAGGGAATAAACTCATGAACTATTTTAAGAATTAGAAAAAAAGAAAGGTCTCATTATTCACAGATGATATAATATTATTAAAAATAAAAGTATTTGGGTGTGGTGGCTCATGCCTGCCTATAATCTTAACACTTTGTGAGGCAGAGGCGGGAGGATTGCCTGAGCCCAAGAGTTCAACATCAGCCTGGGCGACATAGCGAGATCCTGTCTCCACAAACACAAAAATAAATAAAGATAGAAGAGTTAAACAAGATTGCTCAATATATAAATGAATTGCATGTCTATACATCAATACAATGAGTTAAATATATGTTATAAAATATTATAAAATGGCAACAAATTAATACGATTTCTATAAGTTGAGAAAGTAAGCACATGTTCTTTATGAAGAGAAATTATGCAACTACATTAAAAATGTTATAGAAGCCATCATATAAGGGAGACATCTACTGTATCCACACACAAGAAGATAAAGTATCACAAGGATATAAATTAGAGTTATCCTTACATATCTCTTTGTGGTGGGTGTTGGTTCCAAAACTCCCACACATACCAATACCAAAACCTGTGGATACTTAAGAAGTGCATTTGGCACTACAAAAATCCAGGATAACCCCCACATATGAAAAGTGTCCCCCACACAACACTACATATAGATTTCTTATACCACAGGTATACATGTTGTATTTTTGATTGGCATTTGATTGTAGATACAGAACCCACCAATTGGGAGTACAGAATGTATTTACTGGAAAAAAAAAAAAAAAAATTAGCATATAAGTGGACCTGTACAGATGAAATTCATATTGTTCAAGGGTGAAGTGCACATATACATTTTCTGTAAAATAAAAGGAATTCAAACTAACTTCTAATGAGTTTTTATGTAATAAAATAATAATAGGATGCTTGCATATGTAGCTGATTTCAGTATTGATATAAAAGGGCACAGGGCAAAAATAAAGCAACAGAACCCTGAAGAAGAAGAATGATATGCAGAACTTGACCTATCCTATACGAAATCTCATCATAAATCCAATTAACTCTGTGTTTGATTGGCTCAGGGTTGACAATCTGTCAAATGATATAGGATAATGAGCCCAGAAACAGATTCATATACATGGAAGAATGCTGCCTGACAGAGCTAGTAACACAGAATAATAAAGGAAGGATGATTGTTTTGTATGTTATCCTAGAATAATTGGTACTCTACATTGCAAGGCCAAAGGCAGGGGTGGAAGGATTCCATACAGAGTGAATACTAAACAGTTTTGTCATAGCCAACTGGTAACGAATGTTTTTAAGCAGGGGAGTGCCATGATTTGATTTTTATTTTAGAAAGTTACTTCCTATCCTTACACATTGCTATTAAAGAATATTTTTTCCTAATCAATCTCCTTTTAGTGGTGAAGAGAAATATTATGATTATAGATGTTTCACTTCCCTTCAAAAAGATCATTGATTGCTTTCAGACAAAAAATAAAAAATAAAAATAAATAAATAAATTCAACCACTTGACTAGTCCTCCTGGAGATTTCCTTGCAATAATCTACTTTCATATAATCTGCCACTATTGCTTATATATTTCCTTTAGCCACATTGAGGAGTCTCTGCAAACCTTAAACTGTGTAGTCTAGCTTTTAATTTCAGTATTATTGATTGTTTTGTAAACATTTTTGCCATTTTATGATTAATACTTGCTCTAAAATATGCTTTGTATAAATTAGTGACTTATGGTCAATGTACTAATGAATCTGTGGAAATCTATTAAAGAAACAAATATTTTATAACTTATTTTGAAATATTTTCATATAACTTTTTTTTATTATTATACTTTAAGTTCTAGGGTACGTGTGCACAATGTGCAGGTTTGTTACATATGTATACATGTGCCATGTTGGTGTGCTGCACCCATTAACTCGTCATTTACATTAGGTATATCTCCTAATGCTATCCCTCCCCGCCCCCCACAATAGGACTCAGTGTGTGATGTTCCCCTTCCTGTGTCCAAGTAATCTCATTGTTCAATTCCCACCTATGAGTGAGAACATGCGGTGTTTGGTTTTCTGTTCTTGTGATGATAATCTGCTGAGGATGGTTTCCAGCTGCATCCATGTCCCTACAAAGGACACGAACTCATCCTTTTTTATGGCTGCATAGTATTCAATGGTGTATATGTGCCACGTTTTCTTAATCTAGTCTGTCACTGATGGACATTTGGGTTGATTCCAAGTCTTTGCTATTGTGAATAGTGCCGCAATAAACATACGTGTGCATGTATCTTTATAGCAGCATGACTTATAATCCTGTGGGTATATCCCTAGTAATGGGATGAGTGAGTCAAATGGTATTTCTAGTTCTAGATCGTTGAGGAATTGCCACACTGTTTTCCACAATGGTTGAACTAGTTTACAATCCCACCAACAGTGTAAAAGTGTTCCTATTTCTCCACATCCTCTCCAGCACCTGCTGTTTCCTGACTTTTTAATGATTGCCATTCTAACTGGTGTGAGATGGTATCTCATTGTGGTTTTGATTTGTATTTCTCTGATGGCGAGTGATGATGAGCATTTTTTCATGTGTCTGTTGGCTATATGAATGTCTTCTTGTCTTCTTTTGAGAAGTGTCTGTTCATATTGTTTGCCCACTTTTTGATGGAGTTGTTTGTTTTTTTTTCTTGTATATTTGATTGAGTTCTTTGTAGATTCTGGATATTAGCCCTTTGTCAGATGAGTAGATTGCAAAAATTTTCTCCTATTCTGTAGGTTGCCTGTTCACTGTGATGGTAGTTTCTTTTGCTATGTAGAAGCTCTTTAGTTTAATTCGATCCCATTTGTCAATTTTGGCTTTTGTTGCCATTGCTTTTGGTGTTTTAGACATGAAGTCCTTGCCCATGCCTATGTCCTGAATGGTATTACCTAGGTTTTCTTCTAGGGTTTTTATGGTTTTAGGTTTAACATTTAAGTCTCTAATCCATCTCGAATTAATTTTCATATAAGGAGTAAGGAAAGGATCCAGTTTCAGCTTTCTACTTATGGTTAGCCAATTTTCCCAGCACCATTTATTAAATAGGGAATCCTTTCCCCATTTCTTGTTTTTGTCAGGTTTGTCAAAGATCAGATGGCTGTAGATGTGTGGTATTATTTCTCATATAACATAAACCTTCACATTGCCAGGAAAAAAAAATCAGAATTTCAAGAAGCATATGTAAAGCTTCTAATAAAACCTATCACATAGTAAACAAAAATGCTAATTTTCCTACTTTATCCTGCTCTGTTAGTGGGTATTAAACTAATTGGGATGACCTGAAATGGATTATGTAAAGTTGAATTTTAAGGTGAATTAGACACAATTTGTAGAACACAGAAATATAAAGTATAAAATATGCGGAGATTTTGTAATGATAAAATTCAAGCTCTTCTTTACAGAAATAACACAAAGAAACCCAAGTTATAGACAGTAACTATGGGTAATACACCATTGCTGATCTGCTTACTGTTAGAATCAAGAATCAAGATGTAATACAGGTTTCTTCATAAACAGGATAGTAACTCTTTCAATATTATATTTAAGTGTCATACATAAAGTTTTTTTTTCTCAAACTAATACTTCACTTAACAGAAAAAGTTGCAAATGTACATGAGCACCCCCCATACACATACATTATAAATTTCCATTATTATTTCTTAGATATTGTTTTCAAGAAACCTGGAGAAAGGGATCATTTTACATTTTGGTTGCAAAATGTTTTCTAACATTTATCTAATGATACATACTGCAGAGAGCAATATATAATTACTCTTTGGGCAGTTACTCATGGGTTATACTATATTGGCAATAACTACCAGATATGGGACTAAATCATGTATATCTTAAGCTACGCAATCACTACCGAGTAATTACCAAACTATCAAATTTATAGAAAATCCTAGTATTCAAATATTCTCTCATAATATTCCAACTTTCACGTTTAATCTTGTACATAGAAACACTAACTATAAGAAAGACTCAGTTCCTAAAAATTGATACAGAATTTTATGATCTGCTAACCAAAAAAAAAAAAAGAAAAATGCCCCAAGCTAACATTCCTTTATACTTTAAAAATATATGTATTTGTTTTGTTAAAAGGAATATATTATGTTAGAGTAAATGTTCATAATCTAGCTGAGAGAAATATACTCATTTGTTTTATTTTGTTCTATATATACATACATACACACATATGCTTCAGAGTTTCTATTATTCATTTCTTCTAAAATACATGTATTCTATTATTTTTCTATTCAATTAAAATCCTCTCTTTGTTGCAGTAGAGAAGGAAGGGTCATTGATTCCTGATTTTTCTCTTACACAACTTTTAAGTTGTCCTTATTCTCATGCAATGGGAGTGGCTATTAGTATGCACTGCAAACTTAAATAATTACACATTAAAAAAAAAAAAAAAAAAAAAAAAAACACTGGCAACTACCCGTCTAGCAACAACCATGTTTCAAGTAAATTTTTAAATGGTTAGACTCATCTATAAACTCAATATCAGTTTCTAGAAATAAAGGCAAGAGCTACTGCATATAAAAAGAAACAGAGGCAGGAAGTTGAAGTTGAAAGTTAATATCTTTAGCTTGGACATGTGACTGTGCATCTTAAGTCAGATATAAGCCAAGAATAATTCATGAATCTAGAGAAATACTGGAATTAGATGTTGAGGTTTTCCTCCTAACCAAATACCAGTTTTGCACATTATGAACCCCGGTCCACTGCTCTCAGTGGGAGCTGAACCTATCCTCATCTCCAGCAGACGGCTTCATTGGTCACCCAGTTCTAGCCAGTTACCTTCTAGAAAACGTTCTCTTTAACTTGAGAAAGTTCTTTCTTCCTCTTATGACAGAAGAACAGTTTTGGAAACGGAGTGACTGGCCATCACATTGGAATCATGTATAAAGCAAGTCTCATATTAAAATTCAGCCTGTGAATATCAGAGTGGAGAGACAGAAGTAATCTAGGTCTTTTATGAGAAGTCAGTAAAGCTTTTCCATAAACTTGCATCCATCTGAAAACCCACCCTATTCTTGAACTTCCTTTTATTTAAGCTATTTCATTTTTTTAATGGCTGATACTATCTGGAATTAGAATTTCTGGTTATTTGTACCAAAAGCATAAAAATTATAGGTATAATCATAATATGAATCCATACAATTCAGATAAAGTTTCTTCTATTTAGGAAGGTAAAAACTTAAGTGCAGAAATGTATTGTTTAATTCTAGATAATAAAAATATATAGAATTATAATTTTACTTTAGCCCATTATTACTGAAAATAATCTCAGTATTTATGTTTTCTTCACGAAGCTATTCTGTGCTTGCTATAATCATTATTCTCATCTGTTTAAAATTTTTGCTGAGGGAAGTGTAAAATAAAATCTGTACCTACATATTTGAATAGAAAACACCACAGATATGATTGAAAACACTATGCAAAATATCTTCCTGACTTTTTAAAATCTATATTTAACTATATAATTTTCCAAGCACATTTAAACAAAAGCAATTATATTTTCTATTAGATAGTATGTTAGTCTGTTTTGTATTGCTATCAAGAAATACCTGAGGCTGGGTAATTTACAAAAGAAAAAGGATTAATTGGTTCACGGTTCTGCAGGCTGTATCAGCATAGCACTAACATCTGCTCCGCTTCTGGTGAGGCCCTCAGGAATCATAGTGGAGGTGAAGGGGGAGGCAGGGTATCACATGGCAAAAGAGGAAATGACAGAGAGAGAGGAGGTACCAAACTCTTTTAAACAGCCATATCGCATGTGAACTCGGAGTGAGAACTCACTCGTTACTGTGAGGATGGCACCAAGCCATTCATGAAGGATCATCCCCAATGATCCAAACACCTTCCACTAGGCCCCACCTCCAACATTGGGGATTAGATTTAAATGTGAGTTTTGGAGGGCACAAACATCCAAGCTATAGTATGTGCTTTCGGATGCTTAACAGAATCATATATTGTGCTGGGTTACTGCAATAGAATGATAAACCCAACATACTCTCAAGTACTTTACAATTGAGTGCATATATGGGTTTCCATACAGATAATTAGTCACATAATGAAAAAGCCACTGAATTTTTTAAAAATTAGTCTATAAAATACATATCTTAATAATATTAAGGAGTTTTTGAGTTTGTTGTTGTCAGTTAGATGATATATTTCTTCCTAAAAGCTATAAAACAATATGAAAAGACTTCAAAATGTTGTGAAAAATGGTATTAGATAAAAATTTTAAAAATAAGCTTTATTTCTCAACATAAACCTCATCAAGGTCAACACACTTTTACAAGTAATGATACCAGCCATTTAGTCCATCTCTAAGGAAATGAGTGTCCTGGGACTTTACCCATGTCAGTGCAGCCTTTTTACATTATTAACTGAAGGAAAATAAAGATTAGTAAAAAAAAAAAAAAGTCAGAAAGAGGCAAATCAGAACTGTAAGGTAAATGCCTAATGATTTTCTATTGAAAATCTCACAAATTACCCATAATTTCATGAGAAGAATAAGCAGGAGCATTGTCATGGTGGAGTAGTACTCTCTGGTGAAGCTTTCCTGGGCATTTTTCTGCTAAAGCTTTGACTAACTTTCTTAAAACACTGTAATAATAGGGACATGTTATCCTTCTTTGGCCCTCCAGAAAGTCAAAAAGAAAAATGTCTTGAGTATCCCCCAGAAATCTTTTTTAATGACTCTATTAGTCCATTTTCATGCTACTGATAAGGTCATAACTGAGACTGGGCAGTTTACAAAAGAAAGAGTTTTATTGGACTTACAGTTCCACATGGCTGGGGAGGACTCATAATCATGGCAGAAGACAAGGAGGAGCAAGTCACATATTATGTAGATGGAAGCAGGCCAAGAGAGAGATTTTGCAGAGAAACTCTGGTTTTTAAAACCATCAGATCTTGGAAGACCCATTCATAATCACAAGAACAGCACGGGAAAGACCTGCCCCCGAATTCAATCATCTCTCACCAGGTCCCTCCTACAACATGTGGGAATTATGAGAGCTACAAGATGAGATTTGCGTGAGGACACAGAGCCAAATCTTATCATTTCACACCTGGCCCCTCCCAAAACTCATATCTTCACATTTCAGAACCAATTGTGCCTTCCCAATAGTTTCCCAAAGTCTCAACTCATTTGAGCATTAACTCAAAAGTCCACAGTCCAAAGACTCATTTGAGACAAGGCAAGTCCCTCCCCACTATGAGCCTGTAAAAGCAAAAGCAAGTTAGTTACTTCCTGGATACAATGGGGCTACAGGCATTGGGTAAATACAGCCATTCCAAATGGGGAAAATTGGCAAAAACTAAGTGGCTACAAGTCCTATGCAAGTCCGAAATCCAGCAGGGCAGTCAAATCTTAAAGCTCTAAAATGATCTCCTTTGACTCCATGTCTCATATCCAAGTCACGCTGATGCAAGAGGTGGGTTCCCATTGTCTTGGGCGGCTCCACCACTGTGGTTTTGCAGGGTACAACCTCCCTCCTGGCTGCCTTCATGGGCTGGTGTTGAGTGTCTGTGGCTTTTCCAGGTGCACAGTGCAAGCTGTCAGTGGATCTACCATTCTGAGGTCTGGAGAATGGTCGCCTTCTTACAGTTCCACTAGGCGGTGCCCCAGTAGGGACTCTGTGTTGGGGCTCCCACCCCACATTTCCCTTCTACACTGTCCTAGCAGATGTTCTCCATGAGGACCTTGCCCCTACAGCAAACTTCTGCTTGGGCATCCAGATGTTTCCATATATCTTCTGAAATCTAGGCGGGGGTTCCCAAACTTCAATTATTGACTTCTGTGAACCCGCAGGCTCAACACCACATGGAAGCTTCCAAGGCTTGGGGTTTCCACTCTCTGAAGCAACAGCTCAAGCTGTACCTTGGCCCCTTTTAGTCATGGCTGGAACACCTGGAACATAGGGCATCAAATCCCTAGACTGCACACAGCAGACGGAACCTTAGACTGGCCCACAAAACCACATTTTCCTTCTAGGCCTCGAGGCCTGTAATGAGAGGGGCTGCCATGAAGACCTCTGACATCCCTTGGAGATATTTTCCCTGTTATCTTAGGGAATTAACATTCAGCTTCTCATTACTTATGCAAAGATCAGCAGCAGGCTTTAATTTCTCCTCAGAAAGATTTCTTTTCTATCGCATTGTCAGGGCGCAAATTTTCTGAACTTTTATGCTCTGCTTTCCTTATAAAACTGAATTCCTTTAACAGCACACAATTCATCTCTTGAATGTTTTGTTTCTTAGAAATTTCTTCTGCCAGATATCCTAAATCACGTTTCTCAAGCACAAAGTTCTACAATCTCTGGGGCTGGGGAAAAATACCTCCAGTCTCTTTTCTAAAACATAACAAGAGTCACCTTTGCTCCAGTTCCCAACAAGTTCCTCATCTCCATCTTAGACTACCTCAGCCCAGATTTCATTGTCCATATTATTATCAGCATTTTGGTCAAAGCCATTCAAAAAGTCTCTAGGGAGTTCCAAACTTTCCCACATTTTCCTGTCTTCTTCTGAGCCCTCCAAACTGCTCCAAGCTCTGCCTGTTACCCAGTTCCAAAGTCGATTCCACATTTTCAGATATCTTTTTATAATCATGGTGGAAGGAAAGGAGGAGCAAGTCACATCTCACATGGATGGCAGCAGGCAGAGATAGCTTATGCAGGGCAACTCCTGTTTTTAAAATCATCATATCTCATGAGACCCATTCAATCTTGCAAGAACAGAACAGGAAAAACCCTCTCTGTGATGCAATCATTTCCCACTGGGTCCCTCCCACAACACATGGGAATTGTGGGAGCTACAAAATGAGATTTGGGTGGGGACACAGAGCCAAACCATATCAATGATGTTTGATCTTAACTGGTCCACTTTTGCTCTGACTGGACCAATTTCACCTCTTAATAGCCATTCATTTGATTGTGCTTTGTCTTCAATATCATACTAGTGGAGCCATGTTTCATCTCCTGTTACAACTCTTCAAAGACATACTTCAAGATATTATTCTTATTTGTTTAAAATTTCAATTGAAAGCTCTGTTCTTGTCTACAGCTGATCTGGGCACAACAGTTTTGACACCCACTGAGTGGAAAGTTTGCTCAACTTTAATTTTGCATTCCGAGTTGTGTAACCTGAATCAGTTGAGATGTCAATGCTGTTGACTATTGTTTTTACTGTTAATTATTGGTCCTCTTCAATTAGGGCATGAATATGATTAATTTTTACCTTGCAAATTGATATGGATGGCCAGCCACTAAGGACTTCGTCTTCAACGTAGTCTTGTCCTTTCTTAAAACAAGTTTTTCACTTGTAAACTGTGAATTTCTTTGGGGCATTGTCCACATAAATATTTGTAAAGCATCAGTGATTTTACCATTCTTCCACCCAAGCTTCATCATAAATTTGATATTTGTTCTTGCTTCAATTTTAGCAGAATTCATGTTGTTCTGATAGGGGCTACTTTTAAACAGATGTCTTATCCTTCTTAGTAACTCAAAATAGATTCTGTTCAGACATGTTATGATGAGTGAAATTCATCCATAGTTTTTAAATAATACATATTTTATGTGAACTTTTGGAAGATCCCCTGTATGTGATAGTTTTTTTTTTTTTTTTTAATCAATATTGGGTATATTCTTGTTGTAATGTTAATTTTTGAAATTATTTTATGCTCTTTCACAATTTGAACTTTAAATCAAACTGATATATGGCTTTATTCTCAATTTGTTAAAATAAATGCCAGCAATCTTTAAAACAATTTCTTAGTGTTTAAAATGTTATTGTATTATGCTTTTAACATCACCATTGAAACTCTACATGGGAAAAAAAGAATATGTCCCTATCATTTAACAACTGAAAAAATTAGAATGACAAAATTGAAAGGACATTGTTATTTTTTCAATCATTAAGCTGTCCTTCACTAATGAACTCAGTCCTTGATTAAACACACACACACACACACACACACACATATACACATCCTTTTATGTCTATGAAGTGCAAATATTTCCTGGCAGTATTTTGAACTTTCTTATTTCTAGTGAAAAAAATTAATTTGAGACTTAGCTGATTATTTCTTTAGAAATTGTTACAAGTTTGAAAACGTAGCAAAATGAGTAATTCTAAAGCTTCACTAAAAATTCAAAATAAAGACAGCACATATAGGATATAAAATTTCTTGAAGTTTTAAAGTACAGAATCAAAAATGATTATTATCCTATGATAGCAAACTAAAACTCACGTGGTTTTATAAATAATATTTTCTAGTAGTTATAAATAATACATAATTCGAAAGTTTTAAAAGAGAAAGACAGCTTGAGTTGGAGAGGTCATGAAAATAGCAAAAGAAGAAAGGAACTGGAAGAAAGGGGATATTCAAATCCATCGTTTCAGGAATCATTAGCCAAGAACAATCAATCCAGTATTTATCAAGCAAAAAAAATGATTTAATAATAACATAATGTAGTTAACAACTTATTCAAAAATAAGCTAACTTGTTTTTATTAGTCACATATTTATAAATGTAAGAAATTTAATCGTGGAATATTTTGCTCAAAGTGTCTTCATTTTTTTCTGAAAATCTACAGCTAATTAGAATATTATTCAGAAGGTGAAAAAGAGAGAGTTGTTAAGAAACTCATATAATTTAGAGTGTTAATATAAAAGTTTAACGATTTCTATGCTTCTCAGTCTCTAGCATTCCCTCATAAACCTCCCAAATCAAATTATTAACAATACTAATCATAATTTTGTATCAATATCATATATAAAGAAGAAATAAGTACATATTTAGAAAATGTGCCATTTTCTGTTAACTTATAACATAAAATCTAAGTAAAAGCAGTGTTGAAAAGTAATCATCTTGATTTCCTTGCCTTACAATGAGATTTCATCATGAAGCCATCAAATACAAAGAAATCATGACACAACTGCTATGACTATTCCAAAGGAAATAAGTGTCTGGGCTTGAAAGAGGCAGGAAAGAGTCATGTATGAGCCATTAGAGAAAACGTATCCTATGTTAATGTGAAACCTGAGTATTGAATATTTATTTCAACCTAAATTGTATTTTCTTTCTGACTCCACAGATTTCAGTTGTGTTTGCTATCATGGAGATTCCTATCTAGAATTTCAGAATGTGGTTTTAAATCCACAAAATAACATCTCCCTAGAATTTCAGACCTTCAGCTCCTATGGACTCCTGCTCTATGTCAAACAAGACTCAAATTTAGTAGATGGATTTTTTATTCAATTGTTTATTGAAAATGGTACTTTAAAGGTAAGTTATTCAGTTCACTTAATTTTTTAAAAAAATACAAAGTTGTTCTAATTATGTGCTTTATTGGTTATTTTCAAAATAAAATTTAAACTTTATATTTTATACTGATAGCCAGGATGTCTCTTCCTCTACTTTTATAATTTCTTTCTACATATATATGAACCAACAACAAAGTATTTTTTAAGCAAAAAAAAAAAAAAAAAAAAATTTCATAATAATATCAAGTAGTTAAGAACTTATTCAAAAAATAAGCTAACTGGGTTTCATTAATCACATATTTATAAACTTAAAAAATTTAATTGTCAGAGTATTTTGCTCAAAATGTCTCTAGTTTTTTCTGGAAAATATACCTAATTAGAATATCATTTAGAAGGCAAGAGATAATCATTAAGAAGCTCATATAATATACAGAGAAAAATTTACACTCGTACAGATAGATCAGTTTATAGATATTTAGATATTAATATTTCAAACAGTACATGATTTGAATTAACATTCATTGTCTTTTTTTCTACTTATTTTCAACTTTTCTTCTACTTCTTTATTGAGCAGTTTCCCAATTTCTTAATTTCCCAATGATAATAATTGTTACCGTTTTTATAACCTTAAGGGCAGGTATAGTCTGGGAACCCTTAAGGAATCCCAAGATTTGTTTAGAGGGTCCTGAAGAGAAAACCTGTTTTCATAAGTTTTCTGTTAGGCAAGGGGTGTTATTTGCCTTATTCACTTTTACTCTCATAAGTGTATAGTGGAGTTTTCCAGAGGCTACATGACATGCAATGATATCCTTGCTCTAATCGCTAATGTATCATTTTATTACGTATTTTTGTATCTTAAAAATGTCTGTTGTAATATTTAGCAGTGTAAATATTGATAGACACAACCCAGTTAACAAAAACTCCTTGGGGTTCTCAATAATTATTATGAATGCAAAGGGATTGTGGGATCAAAAAGTTTGAGATTGCTGACTTTGCACTTGGTAAGCGTTATAAAAACCTTTCAAAAGTCCAAGATTACGCAGCTAATAACATTTTGAAACCAACTTTGATTTGAAAGTGCATACTCTTTTCCCAACATCATTCTACCTTAACAAATTGTCTCATATCCCTGCTCTGAATACCTGGTTTAGGGAAGTCATCCCAATTATCATTGCAATAACTCAGCACAATAAGGTAATTAACTCATGTAATTCTAATATATGAAACATAATAACCGCATTTGGTCTACCATCTCTTTTATGATGTGATTTAAGTGTACATGTTGTGAATTTCCATGAAAGGATGAATGAGTTATACCTTATTATTTAAATAGGCAAATTCTCTTAGTTTGATTTTCTTTAAATGTCCATGTTTCTGAAGTAATATAATACATATACATGTAGTACCATGGCACTCCAGCCTGGGAGAAGGAGCCAAAAAAAAGCTAGACCTCATAGCCTTCATATATGATTATGTCCCAGGTATAATTCTGTGTGTTCTACTTTGACTGGCTTATTTGCCCACTTGTAATATTTACTTCACAATATTTATTCATTTACCAACTTAAACCACACAAAAATTTGTATTGCCCCATTTTACAAGTGAGTAGATTTTAGCACAAAACACATGTGAAGTCTCAAAACTCCTAAGTAATAGAGCTGGGATTTGAACTCTGATCATCTAACTGAAGACTAAATAACCTTAAATTTTCTTAAGATGGAGACTGACAAATTACTGCAACTAAGTAAATAACAGTAATTATTATAGACGTGTAAGTATATATCCTTTCTTTTTCGTAAAACCAAAGGGAAAGAAATGCTATACCTCTCTTCACTAATTAGTTTTATAGTTCCTAAATATCTTCATTGAACCTATTGTGAATTATTTTTTTTCTCATTTGATAGGTAAAGCAGTGGCTATCCATTAGTCTTAGTAATACATTATTTCATAAAATATTTTAACCTACAATCCTACAAGTCTCCAGTAATTCCTCCTAATGTTTCTTATTGGAGTTTTTAAAGTCAACTGACAATGAATAATCTTATAAAAGAAAGGAGTCTTTTGCAATGGCCAAATATCATAAAAAGTTAAAATATATAGCATTATCTTTATCTTTGGACTACATGTGAGAGTATTTGGGTATATCTACTTAAATACAGCTAGGGCCACATGTTATGAAACACAATGCAAGTGAGTTTCTTAACACATGTGGGTTATAGATCACTTTTAGATACAACAAAAACATTAAAATCCCTCTCTGGGAAAGAATAGACATGGTATAATCAATATACATGTAGGCACATGCTTGCTAAGAAGCTTAATAAGCCACTGTAGCACATCCATGGATTCCCTGGGGATGCTTGGTTAATCATACCTGATATAGAAAATGATTTTTCCTCTGTAGATCATAACTTAGTTGCCATTAGCAATAATTCTGCAAATGCCAGACACCCTGATATCTCCAAAAGCTTGGAATGAATGGTTAGGTTTCACATTCTTAAAGTTTCCCTTCCTGTGACATTAATATTGTCCTCTAGATTGTATTAACCACTCTTTGCCTTGCTCAATTGCTGTTATGTAAGGAAGATTCCAAGAATACTTGCTTTCTACTAGTAGAGAATGTTGCCTTTCCCAACCATGTTCCTCAGAATACTGGAAAATAATCTAGATGTGTGTGTGTACACATTTATGCATGTGTATTTGTGTCTATATAATACTCATATATTTGTGCATATTAATTATAGGACTTATTAGTTGTAAACCTTCAGTTATCACTTTTCTTTAAGTTTCAAACTTCATGTCTGTCCAAAGTGATGTAAAATATATTGATACATTATAAAGTCCAGTGCAAATATAAAGTATTAATTTCATGCTGAAAAACTGAGGACAAACTTTTTTTCCCCAACAGTACCACTTTTACTGTCCTGGTGAAGCAAAATTTAAAAGCATTAATAGTGCTATTAGAGTGGACGATGGGCAAAAGTATACACTGCTTATCAGGTAAGATAATTATTTATTTTCCACTTAATCTCATTAAGTAGCAAAGACTATTCCTCATAATATTGTCCTTGTCATTTCAAAATTGAGGTTATACTGATTAGTATTAACATGTGCATGTGTATGAATTATTATCTGTCAAGCTTTTCTATATATTCTAAAAAATGTACTGAGAAAATAATATAGGGATTGCATTATCATTATTTGTTGTTGTTGTTTTGAGATGGAGTCTCGCTCTGTCTCCCAGGCTGGAATGCAGTGGCTCGATCTCGGCTCACTGCAAGCTCCGCCTTCCAGGTTCACGCCATTCTCCTACCTCAGTCTCCTTAGTAGCTGGGACTACAGGCGCCCACCATCACACCTGGCTAATTTTTTGCATTTTTAGTAGAGACGGGGTTTCACCATTCACAGGATGGTCTGAATCTCCTGACCTCGTGATCCGCCCGCCTGGGCCTCCCAAAGTGCTGGGATTACAGGCATGAGCCACTGCCCCTGGCTGGGATTATATTACCAATGAACTCATATAAGGAGATTTACAAAAGATCCATAAAAGCCTCATATTTTTCTCATACGGCAGTTGTTAACACATAAACTTAACTAGTACTTTATTTTGATGAACAAAGTAAATTATATTCAGTGTAGAAAATGTGGCACTTCCAGAAAAGCATAAAGAAGGAAATTAAAATGGCCCACCACAATCCAGATCGAGTAATTAAGGTATATTATTAATATTTTCAAAGCTGTGTTTGAAGGTGACCCTATCCCCAAATGATCATGAACATCTGAAATAAATCAGTTTGCCAATCTGATGAGTAAACTTCTCCTTTTTCTCATTTGATTTTTAGTAAATTTTAATTTTTAATACAGATGTAATGCTTTTTTTGTTATGTGCCTTGCCTCTCTCCACCTTTTTTATTTCTTGAATGATGCTGACAACACATACCACAGCCATAAGCTGGTATGTAGATTAAATTATTTTCTGGCAATAGATTATTCAGTAAAAGGAAATATCTATTTAAAGCCAATATAAAGGGGGAAAAAAAGAGAGAGAGTCCTAAACAGAGACTGGGAAAAAAGTTAAATGAGAGGTTTTAAGGAAATTCTACCTTCTTTAGGCCACAACTACCCAAATTATATTATCTAGAATACAGATTCTTACAGATAATTGACCAAAAAATAATGTATCATCAAATAAATTGAGGAAAGCCTTCATCACATCTACCCCCCAACCAAAATACTCAAAATGAACATGAGCATTTTAAGAACTCTGAGATGCTATTTAATAAATCATCTATTTTTCTTTTTTTTCTTAATGCTTAGTGTCACCATACTTGAAAGTGTCACAACACAGACACAAATTTAATATCTTTCTTCATCATTTTAATCTCCTAAATAACAAATGTTGAAGGCAGTACACTTTGGAAAATGCCATCTCAGCTGAGGTAATAATTTCCCTGGGCAGGGATGACCATCATCTGTAGGGAAGCAAGTCCATGAGCTGTGGGTGGCGGTAAGAATCAAATCATGAAAGACATAGATGGGCTCCTGAATAAAGCAAAATGACAGATTGGTATCATGGAGAGACACAGGGCAAACCCACAGAAGCTGTCCTGGCCTCAGGCATGGTTGGAAAAGAGTAAAAAAAAATTATTTTTTTAAAAAAATCATAATTACAGTTTCTTCATCAAGAATTTATATCAAGTACTAATTATATTATATATATGAATTTATTCCTGTAAACAATTATAATTATCTACATTTTTCAGATGCAAAACTGAAAGACAGATTAAGTACAGATAATGACATAACTAGAAAATGACACAATCTCAAGGCTGCTTTCACTCCAAAATCTGAAAGTGTGAAGTTACAGGTCCCATGAACCACGCTAGGGAAATGTAATATGAATTGAATTACTGTTTTCCCCCTACCAGCAAAGAACTGCTGTATGTTCAAGATCAGGTAAAGATAAGAGTTATACATGATGTGTACAGGAAAAATACTAGCAGAAGAAACAACAATATTAATTAACACACACTAAACAATTACCGTGTACCATATGCTTTACACACACATAACTACATCTAATCATCATAAAACGTATAATGCCTATTTTACTAGGTTGCTGGGCTGCCATAACAAAGTATCACAGAGAAGGTGGCTCAAACAACGGTAATTAATTTTCTCACTATTCTACAGGCAATTTAATCTCACAATTGCAATTTAGTCTCACAATTCTGAGATTAAAATGACAACAGGTTTGATATCTTTTGAGGTCTCCTTTTGCTTGTAGAGGCTGTATTCTCCCTGTGTCTTCACATCATCTATCCTTTGTATGTGTCTAGTAATTTCCTCTTGTAATAAGATCACCAGATGCATTGGATTAAAGCCTACACTGATGACCTCATTTTAGCTTATTACTTCTTTGAAGACCCTTTTTCCAAATATAGTCACATTCTCAGGTACTGATGGCTGAGACATCAACATGTTAATTTTGAGTGAAACACAATTCAGCCCGTAGCAGTCATTTTGCATATTTGAAAGCTGAGACTCATAGAAGCTGGACAACTTTCTCTATCACGTTGGTAGTCAGTAAAGGAGCAAGATTAGAACAGATTTCCTGCCCCTTGACCTGATCATTGTTTCTACTAAACATGGACAGTTTCTATTGTTAAAGTAACAAGACATCAGTCTCTTTTAAAAGAAACATTAAATGTATAAGATGTTTTAAATCCCAAGAATACATATTTTTCACTATCCTTATTACAAAATGTCACTTTTAAGAATACTTAACCTGGCCGGGCGCGGTGGCTCAAGCCTGTAATCCCAGCACTTTGGGAGGCCGAGACGGGCGGATCACGAGTTCAGGAGATCGAGACCATCCTGGCTAACACGGTGAAACCCCGTCTCTACTAAAATACAAAAAAAAATTAGCCGGGCGAGGTGGCGGGTGCCTGTAGTCCCAGCTACTCGGGAGGCTGAGGCAGGAGAATGGCGTGAACCCGGGAGGCGGGGCTTGCAGTGAGCTGAGATCCGGCCACTGCACTCCAGCCTGGGTGACAGAGCCAGACTCCATCTCAAAAAAAAAAAAAAAAAAGAATACTTAACCAAAAAATCACTTTCTTTTATATGACTACAATTTGGTTTCAGTTTGCATACACCGTTGCTTTTTATTTTTATCAAAAATTAGTTGATATCCTGTCTATATCTGATCTAAATAATCTGAACTCAGAAATATTTCTTCTCAGATTTTTGGTGTGTTTGAAGTAATAAAAAATTTATAGAAATATATTTTCTCCATGATTATCATCTATAAAGTACAAGAGTGAAGCTCCATTAATTTTATTTTTCTGTATCTTTAAAACATAGTCCTGGGGAAAGAAAGTCAAAACCCTGAATTGTGAGTTGAATACAATTCACAAATTGTTGCAGCTAAAATGTTTTGACCATTAACATATTCTTATAAGTAAAGGTAAATGGTGTGCATACAATTCACCCCAATTTTACCCTCTTTTATTTTGTTATTGTTGAAATAAGTCTTTCCTCTTGAAAATGAATATAGGAGAAGGGTCTTGACTTACATACTCGTATAGAACTGTGAAGGAAAAGGACAGCAAAATTGTGCTAGGCCCATGATGAAGATCTGTCTCAGAAAAAGCGGAACAAATATGCTCTATGAAAAAGTAACCTGGCTCATTATTTTTGAGAACAAGGAAAGACAAGCTGTTCTGCAGAGCAGGACGGCCCTTTTAAAAAAGAAATGTGTGATTGCTTAAAATAACAAAAGCAGGAAGGAAAATATGGAGTGCTTAAAATCAGGTGAAATATACTTTGGCATAATAAAGATGCTAAAAGCACACATACTAAAAATTATTTTAGTGAGAAATTAACTATAGCTGGTGCTCATATTTTAATGAAAGGGACAGTCAAAATGGGATAAAGCAGTAAAGTTAGAATGCGGAAAAATAGCATAGAGTATGTCATGAAGCAAAATGCAAATGGGTGAGCATTTGTCACTCCACTGTTGAACACTGCCAGGTAAAACATTAAGGTAGAAGGGGATGAGAAGCTGAAGATAGTGGCACAGGTATTTTCTGTAAAACACAAATGTGAGAGTCTGATGTTATATTTTATTCGTGTCTGTTGGTGTAGTTATAATAATTATGCATGTGTATTGTATTAAGTTATTAATATACTATACACTACTTGTAATCATTGCATATATTACACTATAATATATATTACATTATAATTATATACTAAAGCATAATTATATTAATATAATAATTGAGTTTGCTTTTAATAACAAGTGTATTTTGGGTTTTTGTTTCTTTTCTTTCCATTTAAAGTCACTGCTTAACTTCTACCTTGTCCTTGAAGAAGGGTAGAATTTGGCATTAAAAGATAGAGTTAAGGCCGGGCGCGGTGGCTCAAGCTGAGATCGCGCCACTGCACTCCAGGCTGGGCAACAGAGCGAGATTCCGTCTCAAAAAAGAAAAAAAAAAAAAAAAAAAGAAAGTACATAATTAGCCAGGCATGGTGGCACATGCCTGTAATCCCAGATACTCGGGAGACTGAGGCAGGAGAATGGCGTAAACCTGGGAGGCGGACATTGCAGTGAGCTGAGATCTGGCCACTGCACTCCAGCCCGGGTGACAGAGCGAGACTCCATCTCCAAAAAAAAAAAAAAAAAATAGAGTTAAGTTAGGCTTTTCTGACCTCCTCGACTATGGGATTTTAGATTTTTCTAAATGTCTACCAATTAAAAATACTGCCATTAACTTTAAAAAATTCCTTTATTTGTTGTCTTACATTTAAGCTCTGAGTCAAAATCCTAATTTGTAAGTAATTCGCAAACACTCTGTCAGTTCTAAAACTATCTCATGGAGAATTTATTGGTTTGACTCTTTGGGAGCAGGTGGCTCCTATTCTACAAACTCTGCAAAGCCAAATAACCTAGAACAAATGAGAACATCTTTAGTTATCCTTGAGATAATAATTTACCAGTTTTGTTTATGTACAGTCATCCATATGCATTGTATACAATAAATCATTGCATTAGATATGCAATAAATTGCAAAGCATTTTGAAAAAGGGCATATGATTTATATAAACAGTAAATGACGTGTCACTTTAGAAGACTGACATGTACCAATGAAATCCACACATTGGCAGATATTTTCTCAAGTGATATAGAACTAGATACAAAGCCTGAATGTCATTATATTAATTTGTTAGATGATAATAGGAGAAGGATGTTCCTTAACTAAGTACTGGTATCAAAAGAAGAGAGGAAGGAAATAATTTGAGATCTTTTAGGTAGGAGGGAATGAGAATCGGGTATGAAAATGCAATAGTAGTAAGGTTGTACAGGTCATCAAACACCATAGTAAGAACTGTGAACTACATCGCATGCAATAGAGTCTTACTGGAGGATATTTAAGAGATCAGATAAATAGTCCAAGGAATACTCACTTTCCTTAATAGGGTGGGCTAATCTACAGTACACAATAGGCGCTAAGTGTCTCCAGATCCGCTCTACAGCTCGTTTCCCGTTTCTTTCTGCACTGGTCCTCTGAGACTTACCTGTGTGGATTAAATTAGTGGGCTCTTTTATGGAATAAATTGGGTTTTCACAAAATTTATGCATTGAAGTGTTAACCCTCAGCAGCTCAGAACATGTGCTTATGGCTACAGAGTCATTACAGAAGTAATCATGTTAAAATGAATTCATCAGGGTGGGCCTTAACAAAATATAACTGGTGTTCTTATAAAAAGAGGAAATTAGGACACAGAGAGAGACCCATACAGAAGGTAGACACCATGAAGACAGAAGACAGCCACCTTCAAGCCAAGAAGAAAGGTCTGGAACAGATTCTTTCCTCATAGCAAAAAAAATAGAGAGGCAGGAGGGTAAAGCCTGAATGTGTATTCCTTTGACCTTGTGTTGTGTCCCATGGGCTGGTTCTCTCCCTGAAGTCAAGGTCTTTGCTCCTGGCAAATGGCCGTCTACTCTGTTCTGATAACTTCTCTCTTCCTCTAGTCTTTAGATGTAGAGGTAGTGTCAGAGCAACTATGTTGTGGTCCTGGTATTCTGTACTATCCTTTGTGGCTTTTCTATTCTCTGACCACATCTTTGTGAAAAGTTCATTTATTTAACCTTACTCAAATTGTATTAGTTGAAGTGTTCCACGTATATTCTGCTGAGAACATGAGTCTCCACCAGTCAGTATGCTGAAGGACGGGTGAAAGGCTTAATGGGGAAGGACTAGAAGTGGCAAATACCACCCCTTTCTGCATTCTGTTGGCTAGAGATTAGTCACGTGGGGACACTTCATGACAAGAGAAGCTGGAAAAGGTTTTCTAGGTTTACACCCACGAGGAAGAGTACATCAGCTAAAACAATGTGGAATAAACAAGATGAGAATTATTTCTATAAGGGAAAATATGATAACTATCCATCTTTAGGGTAAAAACAAAAAATCAGTAAACACAATTTATAACACTTAGTAGTTGAATTGGAACCAAGGTGTTCATATTTCTTTTATTCTTGGTTTTAAGTGATTTATTGCATTGCTTGTAAAGTATGTACTGATATATATGCTATTTATCTATTAAATAATTATAACTTCATCAGAATGCATGCCATGTCAGATTACATGTTATAAATAATTGCCTCTTTCTACTATCTATTACTTAAACTACTCCAGGATTCACCCAGCGTACTAGTGCATAATGCCTAGCAATGAAAAATTGTTTTATCGTCACATCATATACCTTCTTATGTGTTTGAGTGGTAGAAAATATTATAAAAATGCAGCAAATTGTGCATTCAAAACACAGAACAGTCTGAAAGAAACCACTAATTTTAGTAACAATTGGAACAAAGACAATGGAAACATTATCACTACAGTAAGCAAGCATCCACGTTTTTCACTTCATTTGGAAGATATTTTTTTTTTTTTTTTTTTTTGAGACGGAGTCTCGCTCTGCCGCCCAGGCTGGAGTGCAGTGGCCGGATCTCAGCTCACTGCAAGCTCCGCCTCCCGGGTTTACGCCATTCTCCTGCCTCAGCCTCCCGAGTAGCTGGGACTACAGGCGCCCGCCACCTCGCCCGGCTAGTTTTTTGTATTTTTTAGTAGAGACGGGGTTTTACCGTGTTAGCCAGGATGGTCTCGATCTCCTGACCTCGTGATCCGCCCGTCTCGGCCTCCCAAAGTGCTGGGAAGATATTAAGAATGAAACCAAGAATAGGACATGTGTCAATTAGAGCAGGAACACTTCGGCTCAGAGTGCTGGAAAATCAGTGAAGTGGAAACAAACAAACAAAAATTATCTATGTAGCCACTTTCCAAAAAATAAAAAAATTGTTTTTAATGAAATGTGTACATTATCCCATTAATCTTTTAATTAACCCCTGTCAGTAGTATCAAGAAAAACATGACCATGGAATACTGATTTTACTTTAACTTGAACAAAATAAAAAATGAACAATTAATTTTCATTTTACATAATTACTCAACCAAGGAATTGTTCCTGTAACATAAACCTATTTTTCTCTTCCTTTCCAAGTGGTATATATTCCTTTAACACAAAAGATAGAGTAGGAGTGAAATTTCATCACTTAACTTGGGAAAAGAGGATTTTAAAATGTAACCTACGTAGGCCAGTTAATTAGAATAGACATTAACCATGTTTAAGTTTTTTTTTTTTCTTTTTTGAGATAGTGTTTCAAAAAAGAATCCTGCTCTATCACCCAGGCCGGAATGCAGTGGTGCTACCTCGGCTCACTGAAACCTCCACCTCTGTGGTTTAAGCAATTCTCCTTCTTCAACCTCCGGAGTAGCTGGGATTACAGATGCCTGCCACCATGCCCAGCTAATTTTTGTAATTTTAGTAGAGACAGGGTTTCACCATGTTGGCCAGGCTGGTCTCGAACTCCTGACCTCAAGTGATCCACCCACCTTGGCCTCCCAAAGTGCTGGGATTACAGGCCTGAGCCATTGCACCTGGCCTGTAATTTTTAATTCAATTTATTCCAGTGCTCTGATAAATTGGTTACCAATCACCTTTTATGGGCTATTTTTAAAGACAAATTAAAATAATTATAGATTTAAAAGTAGGACATTTCCCATCATTTTACTTGAAAACATATTACCTATTACAAAATTACTGAAATTAATCTAATAAAATGTACTGCTATTATCAACACTGCTAGTCAACTCAGAGGAGCATAGAGTAGTTTTGGTTTTACTTGATGCATCCATTTAACGTCAGAGTTTTGGGGGTTTTTTCTCTTTAGAAAAAGATATTTGTTATTATTCTATGGAAGTTCAGCTGAAATTATGCAACTGATGTCAGTCTAGAAGTCATCTGTACCTCAAGAGTTTTGAGAGTATTTTTGGTTGGATTTTGATCAGAAAGGGCAGATGTTACAAAAAGAAGGACATAGCAGCTGCATTTACGTGGAATTACTGGGAAGCTATTGTATCCAGGTATTTTATCATATATCCAGAATATAAAAATTCAAAGTGTACACAAGTCAAAGACTTGAGTCTTATTCTTTCAGAAAAATAATTTCAAAATATATTTTGAAAGCACTTTTTAAAGCAAGATAATATAGGCTAGAAATAGACAAGATCATAAAGTATAATTGGCTTCTTTCTGCCAATGCATGCTTTTAATAAGAACTGGATCATGGCAATTTAGTGACATCTACTGAGCCATACAAATGTATGTCCTTTAGAGGCTCAACAACTTATGGAAACAAAGATTAGCATATCATAGGTATAGGCTTCAACAGGTATCCACTAATTATTCATGTCCTTTAATTTTACCTGAAATATGTCTTGTTTTTGATGATTTATTTACTCTAACCTGATAAGAGAAGTTCTAGTATAAATGACTTACAGTTAAAATTTCTACTTAAATCTTTCTGCTGCATAGGATTCACTTGATTCAGCTTTAATTCTAGCTTGCCTCATTTTTCTCTTATCTTTGCCAAGAGGTGAACTGTCTGTTATGCTAATATAAGCATATTGAAAACAAACTGAAAGTGGACAGTTTATAATTTTAGTATTTCATATGAGAAAACAGAGATGAAAAAATATCCTTGCTAAAAAATAAAACATGGTTATATTAATCATATTTTTAGAAAACCTTCCTGTGAGATATTTCAGTGTAAATATAAAAATAAAGATTATGGTTATCTTATTAAGAGAAACTTGCAATATTGAAGGCAATTATTGAATGATAAATTTTAATTCTTATTAACTTGTATTACGATCCAGTTGAGTGCATTTTGAAATGCTAGATACATGATACTCTGAATTTAAGTCTTTAAAATGTTTCTTGTAGATCACCATAGGGTAATTAGTTTACTGAATCAAAAAATGTCAGAAAATTCAAATTTGGAAAGTCAGTTGTGTTATGAGAGGTAAACTCACTTCTGAGAAACATTTAGAATAATCATTATTATTTCAGAAAATTGACGCTTAATTCAAGTCATTTTATAAACACTATCAAATTACTTTCCCAGTTTGAAAAGAATATATCCTACTTCATTAAGTGTTACTTCTTAAGTTTCTTCTATTAATGAAAACTTATTTGTGAAAAGGAATTCTGAAGTATACATTGTCATGCGTGTTCCTGTGAGGAGACCACCAAACAGGCTTCCTGTGAGCAACATGGCTGTTTATTTCACCTGGGTGCAGACAGGCTGAGTCCGAAAAGAGAGTCAGGGAAGGGAGATAAGGGTGGGGCCGTTTTATAGGATTTGGGTAGGTAAAGGAAAATTACAGTCAAAGGGGGATTGTTCTCTGGCGGGCAGGAGTGGAGATTACAAGGTGCTCGGTGGGGGAGTTTTTGAGCCAAGATGAGCCAGGAAGAGGAATTTCACAAGATAATATCATCGCTTAAGGCAAGGACCGGCCATTTTCACTTCTTTTGTGGTGGAATGTCATCAGTTAAGGCAAGGCAGGGCATTTGCACTTCTTTTGTGATTCTTCGGTTACTTCAGGCCAGCTGGGCATATACGTGCAAGTCACAAGGGATGCAATGGCTCGGCTTGGGCTCAGAGGCCTGACATACATAATAATTGCTTTCACGTGCTTTCTCATTCTGTGTTCATTGAGGTGACTTCAGAATCAAACGTCAAGCCCATATTTGCTCCCTTCAGTTGTGTATTATCAGGGTTACAATGAATAATATACTTTTGTTTACATCAAATCTTCTCAAAAAGAATAGACAAAAGCCGGGCGCGGTGGCTCAGGCCTGTAATCCCAGCACTTTGGGAGGCCGAGGCGGGCGGATCACAACGTCAGGAGATCAAGACCGCGGTGAAACCCTGTCTCTACTAAAAATACAAAAAATTAGCCGGGCGCGGTGGCGGGCCCCTGTAGTCCCAGCTACTCAGGAGGCTGAGGCAGGAGAATGGTGTGAACCCGGGAGGCGGAGCTTGCAGTGAGCCGAGATCGCGCCACTGCACTCCAGCCTGGGCGACAGAGGGAGACTCCGTCTCAAAAAAAATAATAAAATAAAAAAGAATAGACAAATATCTTTTTGTTACATGGCCTTTTCAGATATATAATGAGAGCATATTGAAGGTAGCAAGCTTCAAGTTAAATCAATACAATAGCAAACTTAAATTTCAAAGCATTGTAATTAGGAAGTATGGCACACTTTCAAAAGGGTCTTCACAGTTAATTGACTAGAGCCCACATGGAATAATGCGGTCTGTGTATCATTTAGCTTATATACATCAGTATCTCCCCAAATTGACATTCTCTATAGTTGTTGGTTATCTGCTGCTTTGGTATACTCTCTGTTATGACCTTGCAGGTTGCTTTAATTGTTAAAGCCTCATTGATCACCGCATGTCAATAAAAATGAATACATTAAGTCCCTATCCACAGATTCACTAGCAGAATACTTCTAGGAACCACTGAGATGTAAATTCCTAGATAATCCTGTCAGATATATTTATTTGTAAGGGAACTAATCATTAATGACTGATTATCATGGCTGCAATAAAACACAATGCTAATGAAATTTGCCCAAATTTAAGCTAAAAGAAAAATTGATCTAGTTATTTTACACTTGATAGCCAAAAGGCTAAGAAGAAATGATCTAGTATTTTTTCTTTTTTTTTAGAAAAAGCTTTGTGAAATTTTCATAACTATCATTTGAAACAACGCAATAATACTATACAAAATGATTCTTATATATAATTGACTAAATAATAACTAGAAATATTGATTCTGTAATTACCAGAAACAGAATAATTCTAAAAAAGTCCAAAGAGTTCAGCATAGCTGGAAACTTCCATTTGAAAACTGTGGATACTCATGGCATGATAAGTTGCTTTTAGGAGAAGTTGAGAATAGAATGGTCCCAAATCTGAAGGACAAGTTTTAAGACAAATAGTTTATTCCTCTTGCTACTTGGAGGACTTGACCCAAAGTCAACCCCTCCACCAACCCCTAGACTCCATCCCTTTTCACAATTTCAAGGACTTCTCTTCTCCAGGATCACCTTTATTTTCTTGTATTATCCATCTTTTTCTCTCTGCTGGACCATTTCCAAAAAAAAAAAAAAGGAAAAAGGCTTTAAAATTTCTCAGCTGCAACACAGCACCTCTCAAGATCTTATATTACTTTCATTCTGTTCCTCTTAAATGCCAACATGTCAAAAGTTTGCCACATATGAGATTTTGATTTTGTTACCTGTTATTATTCAATCTAATCCAATCTGGTATCCATGTTCTCATAACTGACACAGCTTTTGTTAATGTCACCTGTGAGTAGAGAGTTTTATCATTTAAACTAATAAATAAATATTTAAAAATAAAGAGTGTTGTTAGTTATGACTCTGGGACAACATGTACAAACAGAAACTGTAAGACAGTTTCTGACAATGTGAGATGATGGTCACTCCATGTAACCTTCATGTTGACAAAGCCAATTTTTTGTCTTCATTGTTCTAAGCACTTTAGTGAATACACTCTATCTTCTTGAAATAATTTTCTATGTCTGCTTCAAAAAGAGTAAGTTGTTGGTGTTTCTCCTATCTCAGTGACCAATTTTCTCTTTTTTTTTTTTTTTTTTTTTGACAGAGTCTTGCTCTGTCACCTGTACTGGAGTGCAGTGGCATGACCTCGGCTCACTGTAAGCTCCTCCTCCCGGGTTCACACCATTCTCCTGCCTCAGCCTCCCGAGTAGCTGGGATCACAGGTGCCCACCACCAGGCCCGGCTAATTTTTTTTATTTTTATTTTTTTAGTAGAGACAGGGTTTCACCATGTTAGCCAGGATGGTCTCGATCTCCTGACCTTGTGATCCGCCCACCTCGGCCTCCCAAAGTGCTGGGATTTACAGGCGTGAGCCACCGCACCTGGTCTTTTCTTTCTCTTTTTACACCCATTCCAGCATGGACCTTTCTTATGAATTTCAGACTCATCTATCCAAACACCTAATATTTTCTCTTGTATGCCTCATCTGTATCTTAAATTTAACATATCCAAAATACAATTCCTGGTCTCCTACCCCTAACATTGCTATTCTACTTTCCTTTCCTTCCTTCCTTCCCCACTCACATATCCCTCCATGGCCTTTCTTGTCTCAGCATCTCAGCAAATAACACTATTGTCTACCTATGTAATCAAAGTCATCTTTTACTCTTATCAGTTGGCTCTTTATATTCAAGCCTTTCAGAAGGTCCTTTTCAACATTTCATCTTACATCTACTTATTTTTCTCTCTCATCTCTGAAATAATTCTGGTCAAAAAGCTTCCTTTTTTTTTTTTTTTTGATTTGGAGTTTCACTCTTGTTGCCCAGGCTGGAGTGCAATGGAATGATCTTGGCTCGCTGCAACCTCCAACTCCCAGGTTCCAGCGACTTTCCTGCCTCAGCCTCCCGAGTAGCTGGGATTACAGGCAGACACCACCATACTCGGCTAATTTTGTATTTTTAGTAGAGACAGGGTTTTGCCGCGTGGGCCAGACTGATCTCAAACTCCTGACTTTGGGTAATCCAGCCGCCTCGGCTTCCCAAAGTGCTGGGATTACACATGTGAGCCACCACACCTGGTTGCTTCCATCATTTTTAATTTGGGTTGTGGTAGTTCTCCCTTGCCTACTTCTCAACATTGTAGCCACTATGGCCTGGGTGTTTTTAAAAAAACTTATTAAATCAAATCACTTCTCTGTTTGAAGGTTCTTCAGTGGCTTACTTGTACTCTGAAAATAAAATCCAGACTCCTTGTCATTGCCAACAAGGCCCTGCATGTTTGGGGTCCTGCCTGTGTTCCTCGACCTCACCCAATACCTGACTTCCTCCCTCTCACACACTCCATTCACTTTGACATTCCATTACTTCTAGGACTCTCTGAAATGCTTTTTACCCCAGAGCTCTTAATCTCACTGTTTCTTCCAAGTGGAATATTGTGTCGTTTTCAGTATTTTTCTCTTCTTCTGTCCCCATATTGGTTCCATGTGGCCTTCTTCTTCTTCTTCTTCTTCAAGTTTTAGGTTAAAAGTCATCTCTAGAGGTAAACCCTCCTTAACTGTTCCATCTAAAAGTTTTCCTCTCAAGTTATCTGTTATAGCACCTACTTTCATTTTATATTTACTTGTTTTACTCACTGATTTTCTATATTCCTAACCAGACTGTAAGCTTCATATGTTCAGGGATTTCTCTGTCTTCTTCCCAGGTGAATACACCCCTAGCACCTAGCATGTATCTGGGGCATAACTAGTTGATTAATAAATAAATATTAAATAATGAATGAAGGCAGGGATGAAACTTGATTTCACATTCAAAGGTGGGCAGTTATTGGAGAGGAGAGAAAATTAGCACAGGAAGACATGCAATCTTAGAGTGAGCAACGTCTGTTGTCTTAAAAATAAGCAGGGTTTGCAGTGAAATAAAGCAGATGCAGTTTGGAGCAGCCATGAAAATCAGAAGTTCTGTTTCAGTAGGATCTCTAGGCTGTCTAACTACTTAGACATAGTCACAAACATTTTTTTCTCCAGAGTTGCATGACATTATTTGCATGCTCACAATAACCTGGGTAGAAATCTAGTACATCATAGGTATTGAATAAAATATTGTTAATAAAATATCAGTGTTTTAAATGAGTCTTCCTTTCTCAAATATCTTAAAATATTTTCTGTTTTTAAACAGATGCCTATGAAGCTTACTGGATGTTTTATATCTGTGTACATATTTTATGTAGGTTGTAAATGGTCAAAAATATGAAAACAGAGTTAATTTAGCTGAGTTATCACTACTGTGGTTATTTTAAACAGATAAAATCATTAACTCATCTTAACTTTTGTATTTTATAGTTGAAGAATATGTTAATTATTGAATTACTTTCTCACTAAAATAGAAACTTCATTTTATTCAAATGGTTGAAAATTTTAGGATAGGGTTTAAAAAATAATGCAAAATGAAAGGTTAAGTGCTAAAATAAACATTTTCTTTCATGAAATGTTGGCATTTAAAATAATCAAAAGTGATGTGTTCATATTATGTTTATTTACAAGCAACTTAAGTAATGTGACCCTTTCAGAATTATACAAAGCTTGCCATTGGTGATCTCATTGGCAACACTAAAGAATTACTATTTTCCCCCCAAGACGGAGAGGCTTGCTCTGTCATCCAGGCTGGAGTACAGTGGTGCGATCTCATCTCACTGCAACCTCCGCCTTCCAGGTTCAAGCAATTATCCTGCCTCTGCCTCCTGAGTAGCTGGAATTACAAACACACACCACCATGCCTGACTAGTGTTTGTATTCTTAGTAGAGACAGGATTTCACCATGTTGGCCAGGCTGATCTCGAACTCTTGACCTCGTGATCCGCCCGCCTCGGCCAAGAATTTGATTTCTTAACATATCTATGAAAGGAAAGCGATTCCTTTATGAGTATTGTATCACCTCAAGAGGCATGACTATTCTGTAATGTTAGAAAACACTACCTCCTACATGTCTGTCAGTAATAAGAACTAATTAGAAACATTGTGTATATTTCAATTTGAATATACTCAACTTATAGTTAAACTGTTTAGCTGTCTGAATTTGAAATGGACATTGATTTTACAACTAGGAAATTAAATTGCTTAATGGTCTAGATTTGATGGTTTCAAATTAATCTGTATAGCATGTGACATCTTACTTGAAATGAAACTGGTTATACAATTGAATTGACTTCCTTTCCAATCAGTTTTCATATCAATAATGGTTAATCTACAAAGAGAAAATACTCTAAAATTAAAATCTGAGTACTTTGAGAGTGAAAACTTCGCTTATTCTTTTTTATATTCTCAAGATCTAACAAAATGCTTTGCAAAAAAATCAGTAAATCCTTACTGAATTATTAATAGAATGAATGAATTAATTAATTAATTAATTAATGAATAAAATATTTACAAAATAGTCATTCAACAATTTCAGAACAAAATTATCGAAAAGAAAAAACAAAAAATAAAAAAGAAAGTATTTTATATGCCTATAGTCCTAACTGACATGTATTACATTTTAAAAGACAGTTATAAAATGGTGTCTATATAAATTGAACTATCTATTACTCACATTATTATTCTGAAGGAAAAATCTACACTACAAATGAAAGTAATAAATACTCTCAGATACACTTGTAAGGTGACAGGAATATTAAACCAAGTGGTAGCACAAGGTGAACATAGACATTATGTTCATAATAATTAACCTCTCACTCCATCGTTGTAAGAACAATTAAGACCAAATGTATTAATAGGTTCTATTACACTAATGTGATGATAATAATCGTGTGAAGATTACTTCTGAGACTCTTCTAATAAAAAAAGCAAAACAGGATTCAAAGATAACACTAAGAACATATTTTTATACTCAACCAATTGAGCCTTCACAACAGAAAGTTCCATGTTTCCTCCCTGAGGCATCCCAGCCATTCCAATTGACCAAATACCCTGAGGTTTTAAGGTGCAAAGGTTCCCAGCAGATTTAGAATAGCAATATGATCTAACAGCTCTTATCCACCATTGACCTTATTTCTTGCTACAAAGTAGAACATACATGTTTATCCATATTCCAAGAGGGATAGGCCCTTGGCTTGTCTGTATCCCTTTCAGCACTGCACAAATGCCCCATACTTTTTTGCCTAATGGAATAAGGCAATTGAGTGACTATTCTCAAAACAAAGAAGGTAACATGTTTCGAGTAACATGAAGTCTTCCCTTCAATGGGCACCCTTTAAATGTCTTCATTGGGGGAAAAAAAAAAAAAAAAGTCTATCTGTCTGTCATCTATCTATCTTCCTGTCTGTCTATCTATGTATCTATCCATCAATCATCTAGCTCAGCACTATTGACATTGGGGCTAGATAATTATTGGTTGTAAGGTACTGTCCTTTGCATTGTAGGATGTTTAGCTGCAGCTCTGGATTCTACCCCTTCCCTCACTTGGGAGGAGCCAAAATCATTCCAGTTGTTCTGAAATGTTTCTGGATGGGGAGGATGGAGAAGGCAAAAATCACAATCCCTGTTTGAGGACCACTGATCTACACACACACACACACACACACACACACACCCCAAACAAACACGCTCTCTCTCTCTCGCTCTGTTTCCTTCCTTCCCTCCTTCCCTGAAATATTTGAAAACACTAATCAGCAGTTTCCAACTTATTACAAAAGATTGGTAATTATTTTTATTTTTGTATCCTAGTTTTGAGAAAGAGGAAAAGAGCAAGCTGTTGATCTGTGCATTTTGATTTTTTAAAAGAGTAAACAGCATATTGATTGTGTTTAGGATTTAGGAAGTGGATTATCTTTAAATGGTTCATGAGCCAAAGATAAATTGTTCCTTGTCAGCCTGACCTTACTAGAAGAATGTATTTAATTTTTAAAAAAATGCCTTAGATATGAAAGACAAAATTAACATATATTTCTGCTTGAGAATCTAAGAGTTATACTAATGAGAAATAACATGATCCTAAATTGCCCTCCCCTTCAACCATAACCACTGATATAGTTTGATTTTGTCCCCACCCAAATATCATCTTGAATTGTAGTTCTCATAATCCCCATGTTCATGGGAGAGAGTCAGTAGGAGGTGATTGAATCACAGGGACAGTTTCTTCCAAGCTATTTCCGTGATATTAAGTTCTCATGATATATGAGGGTTTTTAAGGGGCTTCCCCTTTACACTGCTCTCATTCTACTCCTTCCTGATGCCATGTGAAGAAGGACATGTTTACTTCCCCTCCCACCATGATTTTAAGTTTCCTGTGGCCTCCCCAGCCATGCTGAACTGTGAATCAATTAAAGCTCTTTCATTTATAAATACCCAGTGTCAGGTATGTCTTTATTAGCAGTGTGAGAATGGACTAATACAGTATATTGGTACCACAGAGAGTGAGGTGCTGCTTTAAAGACACCTGAAAATGTGGAAGCGATTTTGAAACCAAGTAACAGGGAGAGGATGAAATAGTTTGGAGGGTTCAGAAGAAGAAAGGAAAATGTGGGAAAGTTTGGAAATTCCTAGAGACTTGTTGAATGGCTTTGACCAAAATGCTGATAATGAAATGGACAATGAAGTCCAGGCTGAGGTGGTCTCAGATGGAGATGAAGAACTTATTGGGAACTTGAATAAAGGTGATTCTTGCTATGTTTTATCAAGGAGACTGGCAGCATTTTGTCCCTACCCAAGAGATCTATGGAACTTTGAACATGAGAGAGATAATTTAGGTTATCTGGCAGAAGAAATTTCTAAGTGGCAAGGCATTCAAGAGGAAACAGGGCATAAAAGTTTGAAAAATTTGCAGCCTGATGATGCAGGCTTTGATGCTTAAAGTCACAAGGTACAGCTCTAGAGGGTCGCGGGCGGGGCGGGGGGGGAGGGGGCGGGCGCTGTAGCTTCAGAGTGTGTAAGCTCCAACTCTTGGCAGTTTCCACATGGTGTTGAGCCTGTGGATGCACAGAAGTCCATAGAAAACAAAAACCCATTTTCTGAGGAGAAATTCAAGCCTGCTGCAGAAATTTGCATAAGTAACAAGGAGCTGAATGTTAATCACCAAGAAAATGGGGAAAATATCTCCAAGGCATGTCAGAGACCTTCAGAGCAAGTCCTCCCAACACAGGCCCAGACACTTAGGAGGAAAATATGGTTCATAGGCCAGGCCCAGGCTCCCCCTGCTGTGTGCAGTCTAGGGAATTCATGCCTTGCATTCCAGACACTGTAGCCATGGCTCCAAGTCACAAGGTACAGCTCTGGCTGTGGCTTCAGAGGGTGTAAGCTCCAAGTCTTGGCAGTTTCCACATGGTGTTGAGCTTGTGGATGCGCAGAAGTCAAGAACTGAGATTTGGGAAGCTCTGCCTAGATTTCAAAGGTATGAAATCTAGCTGAGAAATCTTTCATACCTCCACCAGGTATGGAAATGCCTGGATGTCTAGGCAGAAGTTTGCTTCAGGGGAAGAGCCCTCATGGAGAACCTCTGCTAGGGCAGTGCAGAAGGGAAATGTGGGGTCAAAGACCCCACACAGAATCCCCACTTGGGCACTGCCTAGTGGAGCTGTGAGAAGAAAGACACTGTCCTCCAGACCCCAGAATGATAGATCCACCAACAACGTGCACTGTGTGCCTGGAAAAGCCACAGACATTCAACACCAGTCCCTGAAAGCAGGGGGAGGGGGGCTGTACCCTGCAAAGCCACGGGGACAATGCTGCCCAAGGCTGTGGGAGCTCATCTCTTGCATCAGTGTCACTCGGATGTGAGAAATGACTTCAAACGATATCATTTCAGAACTTTAAGGTTTAATGACTGCCCTATTGGATTTTGGACTTGCATGGGGACTATAGTCCCTTTGTTTTGGTTGGCCAATTTCTCCCAGTTGGAGTGAGTGTATTTACCTAGTTTCTTTACCCCCATTTTATCTAAGAAGTAACTAACTTGATTTTGATTTTATAGGCTCATAGGCAGAAGCAACTTGCCTTGTCTTGGATGAGACTTTGGATTTGGGCTTTTGGGTTAATGCTGGAATGAGCTAAGACTTTGAGGGACTGTTGGAAAGGCATAATTGAGTTTTGAAATGTGAGGACATGAGATTTGGGAGGGGCCAGGGATAGAATGATATGATTTGGCTGTGTCCTTACCCAAGTTACATCTTGAATTGTAGTTCCCATAATTCTCATGTATGGTGGGAGGAACCCAGTGGGAGGTAATTGAATAATGGAGGTGGTTTCCCCCATGCTATTCTCGTGATAGTAATTTCTCAAAAGATATGATGGTTTTTAAAGGAGCTTCCCCCTTCGCACAGCTCTCATTCTTCTTCCTGCCATCATGTGAAGGACAATTTTGCTTCCCCTTCTGCCATGATTTTAAGTTTCCTGAGGCCTCCCCAGGCATGCTAAACTGTGAGTCAATTAAACCTTTTACCTTTATAAATTACTCAGTCTTGTGTATGTCTGTATCAGCAGCATGAGAATGGACTAATACAGCTACTTATAACAGTCTATAGAGAGGATTTGTGGAGAATTAGCCAGGATGAAATTTTGAGGAACTCAGATGGGAGCTGTAGCGAATATTTAAATTGTAGTCAGAGTCAGGGCTGTTCTGTTTGATCTTGCATTTTACCAGTTCAGCTGACACCCTGGCACTCCCACACTACTCCAGACATTTATGGAAACAGAAACCTGGTGACCATTTACCACAGTTCACAAAGCAACCTTAATATCACAGCATACCTCACCTTTTCTCAGGGACTGTGTGATCAAACCACAATATAAATATAACTTGAAACCAAAGTAGGGAATAGAGTGGAGGAGGATGACTCTGGTGAAACTTACTCTTTTTTCCATGGGACAGAACCTTCCCTCAATTATAGCCATATGTTCCAATTGCAGCATACAGGAATCTCTGCCAAAAACTCTGGTATGCAAGACATATAATTTTATTTTCTACATCTCAACTTAATTTACATTTCTATTCCCTATTCTGATAAGATAACAGAAAATCAATTTCAATCAATGAGAGTTTCCTTCTCTGTCCCTGTGATTTTATCACAGTGTCAAGGCATAGATGGTGCAGGTAATCACGTAGATATTAATGTCATCTGATCACACTGGCCTCTGGTGAAATCGACCTATTTTGCCTGGTTTTCTCATTTGAACATACAGAAGGCAGAGCACAGGAAAGAATCCTTTAGACTTAAAGGCAAGAAGAAACTCACTTTAGTGCTTTCTGCCCTATAAGAAATAGCATAGAAGTGGTTATTATAAAATAAAAGGTTATGATTTTCCAAAATAAAGCTTCTTAAGACACATACTTTAATATGTACTGAAGTGTACTCAATCATGAAGAGCTAAATAGCCATACCACAATTTTGCAGAGATTTTTTTTTTTAAACAAGGTGTTACATAGATAGCTATAGTATGAAATAATTAAAGGAGAGCCTCTTTTGTTTGAGACCTGGATTGGAGATAATAGGAAGAGTTGAGTAGGGAACTATTGGCCCTATCCTGTGATTTCTCTGTGTCCCCTAGAATTTCTCCTATGTCACCACTCTGGAATCTAAACAATCACATGAAAACATTTTTGAAAAAACACTATTGTGTCATAAACATTTTAATGTGAATAATATTAATAGCAAAACCGTAGGCCAGGCGCGGTGGGTCATGCCTGTAATCCCAGCATTTTGGGAGGCCAAGGCAAGTGGATTACTTGAGGTCTGGAGTTCAAGACTAGCCTAGCCTATATGGTGAAACCCCATCTCCACTAAAGACCCAAAACAATTAGCCAGGCTTGGTGGTGTGCACCTGTAGTGCCAGCTACTCGGGAGGCTGAGGCAGAAGAATCGCTTGAACCCAGGAGGCAGAGGTTGCACTAAGCCAAGATCACGCCACTGTGCTCCAGCCTGAGCAACAGAGTGAGATGCTGTCAAACAAAACAAAACAAAACAAAAAAGCCAAACCCGTACAGGTAAGAATATGCGTTATTTGCTAGAGTTGAAAAGCTAGATTTTTAAAATATTATTCCTGAAATAATAACTAGTATACAACTAAATAAAAAAAAATTCTTCCTGAATGTCGCTACTTTATTACTGTCAGAAACTTGTCATTATTCAATGCAATCTAATTCACCATCAATAAAATGTATCTAAATGGCCTATTTTGATAAAGTATCCATGGTTTTCACTTTTTTTAAGAGAGGAAGCAAAGCATACCAATTAAAACAAGTTTCTGGAAACAAGTAAATTAAAAGCAAATTCTAGCACTGCTACCCATTGTAAACCCCTGTGCCTGTTACCAAACAACTCAGAACCTTAAATCTCTCATTTGTTAAATGCAGGTAATAATAGTACCTGCTGCAGAGGGTAATTGTGCATATAGTATAATGTACTACATATGCCTTGTATGTAGAAAACGCTCAATAAATGTTTGTAATTGTTTTTACTCTTGAGCATTTTAAAATTTCAAACATATGTGTATAGCTTTTCATTGTAATGTATAAAAGCTCTAATTATCATACCACTGTATCCAGGAACATGAAGTAATGGTTCAGTCAGCATTATGTCATTATTATTGCAGTACCATACATTGTTGTCTTGAAAAGAATGAGTTCTTGAGGTGGACAACTAGAGTTCTATTACCACCATCACTTGCTGTGCAATTTGGATCAAGTACCACAACTTCTCAGTTTTACTGGGTTTCTTGAGGATCAAAAAAGCTAAAATAGGTGAAACCATTTAGTAACGCTTAATAAATTAGCTAATACAATTATTATTAGGTTATCTACATTGATATTTTTTGTTACATATCATTGTCTTTTACCTAAGGACAGCCATATTATGCTGGGTAATATTTGGAACATTTACCCAAGTGCCTGGATAGAACTTAGAAAATTTTACTAAGATGTACCACTAATGTCTCAAAAAAGTTCAAAATAAAGATGCAGAAATAAAGTTAAACTTCCACTTTCTTAGCACTTAGCTATGATGAGTGATAAATATTAAGTATTTATAAAGCTTTGCCTCATGAATAAATGAATGAATGAAGTGTGAATAGATGAGTTAATCAATATAAGGAAGACAAAACAAACCAGGGGTGGGGGGTGGGGGAAAAAGGCCTAACGGCTTAAAAAGAACTCATAGAACTCATGCAGAGATGCATCCACATACACTAAAATATGGAATAATTTTAATAAGCTCAGAAATTGAGTGGTTTACTGCTGCTCTTGTTAATTTGGCATAAGTTCAGCTGCCATAGATCAGAGACTAGAAAATGAAGATTTGATAATACCAGGATGAGAATTACTTTAAGCATCAGAATTTTATATCTGAGTTTAGGTTATTATTCCTTTTGATTATAAATGTAGAAAAATGGATTTGACTTTGAAAGTACTTGCTAAGGAATGATCATACAAGCAAAAACACAAATTCCAGGAACTGAGCCAGGCTCTGATTTCTTCTGTCCCTGGAGTGCTTTATTTAAGGAAACCATTGATTTCTGCCACCACTCTGAAGAAATTCATGTGCGAAGGTGGCCAAAAAATCTGCCTCCAACTCAGTTTTCTAGGATCCTTTCCAAGGAGAGATCAACTTCTTTTGGATTAGCTCATGAGCAGCTTTGCTGAAAGTAGCCTTTTATACATTAAGCTCAGTTTTTGTCCAATATGTTTAAAAGGAAATACAAAACTCTCTATGATAGTTTCTATAAAGCTTAGAAACTTCAGCTTGCTTTATTTTAATATTTAGGAGAAAGAGAAATGCTACTATAATCAAATGAAGTTTTTCCAAAGGGAATGTCAACAGCTTACCATTTGCCTGAGGCTTATTTGAGAGCATTTCCTTATGAGATGCTAAAGTAAAATTAAACACATCTAGCTTTATACCTTATGATTTGAAGAACACTGCAAAATCACTAGCAATTATTATTAATTATTTTATTAATAATGGAACATATGAACTCCTCCCAGTAACTGAAACATTTACTCTTAATGCATATGGACAGAACATTGTACCCTCAGAATGTGCCTTAGACTCATACATAACACATCCAAGAGCAGTGTGATACAGGTGGAGCATGCTTGATGTTCTCACCAAGAGTAATTCTCTATTAGGATGAAAAGAACGTAAACCATGATGATGTTTAGTCTCAGGTAAACATGGCCAGTGATGCCATGACTGAGAAGCTACATAGATGCAGTTTGAATAAAGCGTTTATTGTTTTTTGGAGCATCACAGAAAGCAGGATTGAAAATACAGGGGTGTCATGTGACCTTGTGGAGCTTGTGCTTTCTGTGTCTGAAGACATAAGGCCTATGTTCTTGTTTGAAATGAATTTACCTATAATTTCATGAAAAACACCTGTGTGGCTCCCAGTGTATTTCAAACACCACCAAAGGTGCCACCAGATATAAAGGTGATGAAATCCATTTAGTGTAGTTGTTGGTTGTCAACACCCAGAATCTTTTCTTCACCAGTGTGGTTCTTCTGGTCACATATTACCTATTCTTGTGTTTGTGTTCATACAACTATTGTGTTTGTTGCATTTTTGCATTGGGTTTTATATCAAAGTCTTCGGTAATTTTATTAGAAAATTAAAGAGAAAGAGATAGACACACTGATCCTCTCCAAATCCTACTTTATTTCAAAGGTAATTACCTATACATTTTCAGGAGTTTCTTCTATATTTCAATATTTATACTTCCAAGTAAAAAATGTGTTTTACTATTTTTATGGATTGATTTCCAAAATTATCCTGACTTTTTGTTGGGAAGAATGAGAATTTATCTATCTTACATCAACCCTGATTGTTTTGCTTGATCATCTCCAAAATTAGGTCCATTGTTTGAAAAGCAATCGGCAAAGTATAAACCATTATAAAGGGCATATGCTGATGTTTGGCACAGCCAAGTATTATACTACAGTTAGCTTTCCTTTTCTTATAACCTCACCACCTTCTACCCAGTAAATAATGTCCTTGTTTATTATTTGCGTAACTTTGTTATGCTTATCTTTTTTTAACTGTTCATGAGATTTACTTTATGACTCCTAGCAATGAAACTTTGCTATTCTTCTATGTTTGGCCTAATGGTTACTGAATGTCTTATTTTCTCTTTCTTATTTTGTTTCATTTGTCTGGAATAAAATGTTGGAACATAGTACATATTAGCTTTTTGAATCAAAGGTTGCCTGGAAAGTGACAGTCTTGCCACATCTTTATGTATATCTATTCTACCCTCAAACTTAATTTTACACTTAGAATTTATACACAAAACGTGAACCATTTCCCTCAGAATTTTGAAGGCATGGATCCATTGATTTCTAGCATCCTGTGTTGCTATGAAATATCTAATAACTTTCCAATATTTATTTGTATATGATATCTTTTCATTTATCTTCATTTCTCAGGAAACTTTTAAGGGTTCTTCTCTATTTTTAGTCTCCTGAAATTTCACAAAGTTGTACAATCTTACTCTATTTTGGCTACTATAACAAAATACCATGAACTGGGTAGCTTATAAATAATACAAAATGAATTGTCACAGTTCTGGAGTCTAGGAAGTATGTGATCTAGGAACCAGTTGATTCAGTCATTAGTAAGGGCAGGATTCCTGATTCATAGACGACGCCTTCTCATAGTGTCCTTGCGTGGTGGAAAAGGTGAATGGTCTCTCTCAGACTTTTCTTCTAAAGGCACTAATCTTATTCATGAGGACTCTGCCCATATGACCCAACCACCTCTCAAACGTGTCACATCCTAATACCATCAACTTGGGCATTAGAATTTCAACATATGAATTTGGGAAGACACAAATATTTAGACCATAGTATGTACTTAGTGTTTTTCTTTTATCTTTCACTCTGCTGGATTCCCATAAGCCTTTGTTGCATGGTACAGCAGTACTAGTCTCTTAGTCCCTTAAATTCTTTCATTGATTTTTCTGTATTTTTACCTTTTGCCCTAACCTTTGGGTATTTTCTTTGTGTTTTTCCTGATACTGTTTTGTTTTCTTGTTTGTTTGTTTGTTTGTTTTGAAAACAATAACCTGTTTTCTCTATGAGGATGTTATTCAATTACAGTTTTTTGAAGATTTTGTCTATTATCTGATGTATCAATCATGGTCCCAGCTGGAGACAAACGCATTTATACTGAAATGGTTTAAACAGAGTTTAATGAAAAGATAATTTATAGATGTTTGGACCTTGGCAAAGGAAGCATCAGGAGACTAATGATAACTGAGAAGCCATTATCAACTGCAGACCTGAGAAGGAGGAAGTATGACCATAGCCTAGATCTTGAAGCTGTGTAGGAGGCACTGTCTGACAGGAGTTTGGAGGTTGGAGAATCCAAACCGAAACTAAAGCAGAGTAGAGGGGATAAATATCTAATCTCCTTTAAGGGAGAATGGGGAATATATGGCTGCACAAGGTGAGGAAGGGGAATTTACTTGCCCTGAACATACGCTTCAACTAGTATCCGTAGTTTTAATCCTATCCTTGCAGACTGTATAGGAGTTTGGCCTTTTAGGAGTTTTGTGGAATAAGTGGTCTCTCTTCTGGTAGTATCCTCCTTCACAGGCATGAATCATAAATTCTGCTGAATTAGTTAGCACTTCTCCGTCCAAAATTTTGTCTCTTTATTTTTTTTAACTTTACCATCCACTTATATATACATGCATTTTCTATATCTTTGTGAATTTTTACTTTGTTTTATTCATAGTAAAGGAAAAGAAAGTCGAATCTCACTAAGGAGAGGTGATAGAAGGTAATTTCACATGTCTGATTCTTTATATTTAAACAGAACTAGTAATACAATTAACTTTTGAGATAATATCCATTTGTGATTTAGTGGCCATGGTAATTTCCACCAGAAAAATACAGTACATGCTTCACAGCTGACACACTTGAGGTTCCTCAGGAAAAGAGAGGAAAAAAATTAAAATGAGGATCTTACTAGACATCAACTGCTACTATTTTTGAAAAACAAATTTGCCGTTATTATCCCCCTCACCATCTCAAATGCCTTCTTCTTTTCTTCTATGCTTATTCATCCTCCTGTATCTCTCTACCAACCCCAATATTCATCTGATATTATTAGGTAGACACAGTATTAGATAAATAAATACTAACAAAGAGCTTTCAAGACCTCCTCAGTCTAAATCTCCTGAGTCCTCATTCTTCATTATTTGTTTGCAGACAATTGTTTTAAATATGCTATTCAAATTTTTTCCTTAAAACTTCTTACTTACTCTAGTTTGTCAAAGAATGATTATTTTTTGTGTGCTTTTAGGAAAATTTACCAAAATACTATTGGTTGCAAAATATAAGGCAAATACAAAATATTCTGTGAATATTAGAAAATTATGTATATTCTGTTTATAGGCAAAATTTTGATATATAGATTTTAATTACATTTTACTGGCCATATTTTTCAAATGTTTTGTATTATTTATTTTTTCAGTTTATTTCATAATCTAGTAATGATGTATTTCTAGGCTATATTTGGGTATCAATTCATTCCTCTTGAATTCATAACAGATTTTACTAATACACATTCATCATTTTGTATATGCATGCATATATAAACATACATATAGACATGTATACATTACATATATAAAAATACATATATGCAAACATGTGTGTATACACATATATGTGTGTCATATATGTGTATATGAATATACACATATATATGTGTGTGTTTATATATATTTGATACAAGGTTTCAATTTGTCATCAAGACTAGAGTGCAATGGCACAGTCATAGCTCCCTGCAGCCTCAAACTCCTAGGCTCGAGCAATCCTCCCAAAGCAGCCTCTCAAGCAGCTAGGACTACAAGTGCAAAACACCTCACCTGGCTAGTTTTGAAATAAACTTTTGTATATTAGTAGGATCTTGCTATGTTGTCCAGGCTGGTCTGTAACTCCTGGCCTCAAGTGATCATCCTGCCTCAGCCTCACAAAATGCTGAGATTATAAGTGTGAGCCACACTGCTCAGCCCATTTTATATATTTAAACTGCTTTGTGACTTTTATAAATGTATGAGCCTAATTGTCTTATTTTCTATTTTGAATTTTGATTGCTACTGAATGCTAATGCTTGACCTCATTTTTTGGATTCCATTTGTATGATGTAACTTTGCCAGCTCACTTCTGAGTCATTGGTTCTCACATGTGTCTTTTATTTAATTCTCCAAATTTGAGAGACTTTAACCTAATTTCAATAACTTGTGTTCTGCTTGTTACTGTTTTATATTTTATGGATTGTCAAGATTTTTCTCCTTTATGGTGTTATATGATGCTGCATTGTAATCATTTTCTCACTAACTTCTAATATAAACCATTATTTTCTAATTTGTGAATGGTCGGGTTAATTTTTATATAAAATCTTCAATATATCATTAAATAACTGTCATACTTAAAAATAGAGCCATGGCTTTTCAACATCCCTTTAAGCAAGATTCAGTGTTTCTCTCCTGATTATCCCCACACATACACTTCGTAATGTAATATGTAAAATCATTCATCTTGAGCTTCTAAAGACTTAAAACAGTCCACATTTTCTTAAAAGCTGATTAAACTTTATGCTGGTAGTTAAAACCAAGATTAAAATAAAAGTTACTACCCAACTAAAAATTTTGAGTATCCAAAATTCTAATGTTTTTCACTTAGCATAAATGTTATAGATTTTGTCTGAGGAAAGAAAATGTCCTTGAACAGTGCCTAGAAAGTTTATCATCACAGTAGGTGAGAGTACATAGACACACAGTAAAAGCCAATATATACACATCAGGGTGGCCATGCAATATTTCAGTCAAGCCAATGTTCTGACTAGAGTCAATGTGTTTTATTTGTCAGATTACTCTAAAAGACAAAGACAGAAATTTTCATGTTTTATGAAAATATTATGAACATGCTTTCCTCACAAATACACATACACAGCAATGACTTGGGCTTCTTAGATTTAAATATGACTGTGAAAGAAAGACAGAATGGCATTTGGAAGCAGATAATAAAAAAAAAAATAGTTTTCATTTAAATCCAACTAAGATTGTCTTTCAATGGCAGTGATTATTAGCCATCTTTTCCCCTTACACACAGTTTCAGTTCTTGCTTCAGTGGAAATAAAAGGCTCATTGGACATGAAGATTCCCAATAGTGACAAGATAGCAATGAGACTCATTTTCAATTAGTAAAGCCTTGAAACTAGGTATAATAAAAATCATATTTTTCTGTCTCAGATACTATTTTGAGGATTCACTCTCATCCCATGGTAAGAAAATACAATAAATCAGATTTTGTTTTTAACTTGAGTTTCCATCAGCCATCGGGGAATGCTGCAGAACAGAATCTGACTATTGGAAGCAAAGAGAAAATGTTAGCCAGGACCCCAAAATGTTGTGTTAATTCACAGACTCATGGGTCCTGCCTGGTTAAATGCACTAACACAGTCCTACTAAATCTTAAGAGTCCATGAATGCCCTAATTTTCACAATTATAAATGCCCCAAGAATAACTCATCTGTGTTCCCCTCTACTGATGGGAAGCACTAGTTACTCTTAAAAGTCATGCTGGAGTTTTTAAACCCAGGCTATATAAAATATAAACTTACCCCTAAATAAATGAATTTGTTTTCCCTCCTTTTGTCTCCCAAATAAATCCTCATTAAGAGCACTTTCATAGTACATGTCTTTTAAAAAATTTAGATTTATCAAAATGTGCATAAATGTACTTGAGACCCTACAGACCTATCAACATAAACTGATATATCAACAAATTACTATAGTGTGTGTTATCAGCTTCCTTGAACAAAAACCATGTATCTCTTACCTTTACTCAGGTTTCATTTTGCTTTCTACTTTCTGAAATAAGACTATGCAGCCCAAAACAGTAAGAGCATTTTTTCAGATTCTAATAATCAACATATAAAATTGGTAAGTTAGTTCAACCAAAGCCCCATGACCAGTTATGTATTCCCTTTAAAAAAAATAATGTGTGCGGCCAGATGTGGTGGCTCACACCTGTAATCCCAGCACTTGAGGAGGCGGGTTGATCTCCTGAGGTCAGGAGTTCAAGACCAGCCTGGCCAGCATAGTGAAACCCCATCTCTACTAAAAATACAAAAAATTAGCTGGGCGTAGTGGTGGGCACCTGTAATCCCAGCTACTCGGGAGGCTGAGGCAGGAGAATCACTTGAACCTGGGAGGCGGAGGTTGCAGTGAGCCAAGACCACGCCATTGCACTCCAGCCTAGGCAACAAGAGCAAACTTCCACCTCAAAAATAATAATGATAATAATGTGTGCATACTTACACATATATGTATGTATATATGCTAATATCATATAGTTATATTTTAAATTGCATGTATCTAATTCTTAAAATAGCATTTAAAACATTCCTTGAAAATAATTTACATTTTTATAGTACTGAATCTGGCTTAATATTGCCTGTGAGGAATTAGAAGCCCCACTTCTTTCATTAGCATCAAATATACCAAGATATTCCAGCACATCTGTTTTGCAATAAATGGTGTTATCTTCCATATTAATTGATGAAGCCTTTTTCTTCCTTTTTAAAATTATACTTTAAGTTCTGGGGTACATGTGTAGAATAGGCAGGTTTGTTACATAGTTATACACGTGCCATGGTGGTTTGCTGCACCCATCAACCCGTCATCTATACTAGGTATTTCTCCTAATGCTATCCCTCACCCGGCCCCCCACCCCATGACAGGCCCCAGTGTATGATGATCCCCTCCCTGTGTCCATGTGATCTCATTTTTAAACTCCCACTTATAAGTGAGAACATGCAGTGTTTGGTTTTCTGTTCTTGTGTTAGTTTGCTGAAAATGATGGTTTCCTGCTTCATCCATGTCCCTGCAAAGGATATGAACTCATCCTTTATTATGGTTGCATAGTATTCCACGGTGCATATGTGCCACATTTTCTTTATCCAGTCTATTGTTGATGGGCGTTTGGGTTGGTTCCAAGTGTTTGCATTATGAACAGTGCCGCAATGAACATATGTGTGTGTGTGTGTCTTTATAGTAGAATGATTTATAATCCTTTGGGTATATACACAGTAATGGGATTGCTGGGTCAAATTTCTAGTTTTAGACCCTTAAGGAATCACCACACTGTCTTCCACAATTGTTGAACTAATTTATACTCCTACCAACAGTGTAAAAGCATTCCTATTTCTCCACATCCTCTCCAGCATCTGTTGTTTCCTGACTTGTTAATGATTGCCATTCTAACTGGCATCAGATGGTATCTCATTGCAGATTTGATTTGCGTTTCTCTAATGACCAGTAATGAGCATTTTTTTCATGTTAGTTGGCTGCATAAATGTCTTTTTTTGAGAGGTGTCTGTTCATATCTTTCACCCACTTTTTGATGGAGTTGCTTGTTTTTTTCTTGTAAGTTTGTTTAAGCTCTTTGTAGATTCTGGATATTAGCCCTTTGTCAGATGGATACATTGCAAAAATTTTCTCCCATTCTGTAGTAGGCCTGTTCACTCTGATGATAGTTTCTTGTGCTGTGCAGAAGCTCTTTAGTTTAATTAGATTCCATGTGTGAATTTTAGCTTTTGTTGTCATTGCTTTTGGTGTTTTAGTCATGAAATCTTTGCCCATGCCTATGTCCTGAATGATACGGCCTAGGTTTTCCTCTAGGGTTTTTATGTTTTTAGGTTTTACATCTAAGTCTTTAATCCATCTTGAGTTAATTTTTGTATACGGTGTAAAAGGGATCCAGTTTCAGTTTTCTGCATATGGCTAGCCAGTTTTCCCAATATCATTTATTAAATAGGGAATCCTTTCATTATTGCTTATTTCTGTCAGGTTTGTCAAAGATCAAATGGTTGTAGATGTGTGGTGGTATTTCTGAGGCCTCTGTTATGTTCCATTGGTCTATGTACATCTGTTTTGGTACCAGTATCATGCTGTTTTGGTTACTGTAAACTTGTAGTATAGTTTGAAGTCAGGTAGTGTGATGCCTCCAGCTTTATTCTTTTGGTTTCACATTTTCTTGTCTATGTGGTATTTTTGTTGTTGTTGTTCCATATGAAAGTTGAAGTAGTTTTTTCCAATTCTGTGAAGAAAGTCAACAGTAGCTCGATCGGGATAGCATTGAATTTATAAATTACTTTCGGCAGCATGACCATTTTCACGATATTGCTTCTTCCTATTCATAAGCATGGAATGTTCTTCCATTTGTTTGTTTCCTCTCTTGTTTCCTTGAGCATTGGTTTGTAGTTCTCCTTGAGGTCCTTCACATCCCTTGAAAATTGTATTCCTAGGTATATTTTTCTCTTTGTAGCAGTTATGAATGGAAGTTCACCCATGATGTGGCTCTCTTTTTATCTGTTATTGGTGTATAGGAATGCTTTTGATTTTTGTACATTGATTTTTGTATCCTGAGCCTTTGCTTAAGTTGCTTATCAGCTTAAGGAGATTTTGGGCTGAGACGATGGGGTTTGGGGCTGAGACGATGGTGTTTTCTAAATATACAATCATGTCATCTGCAGAGACAATTTGACTTCCTCTTTTGCTAATTGAATACCCTTTATTTCTTTCTCTTGCCTGATTGCCCTGGCAGAACTTCTAACATTATGTTGAATAAGAGTGGTAGGAGAAGGCATCCTTGTCTTGTGCCGGTTTTCAAAGGGAATGCTTCCAGTTTTTGCCCATTCAGTATGATGTTGGCTGTGGGTTTGTCATAAATAGCTCCAAACCAGAACAAAACAAACTCCCTTGAAGAAGAAAACTAACATCCATTGAGCACCTAACTTTGTTCTAATTTCCCAAGTCTCCTATTTGACAATTAAAGGATGGGTTAATTAAGATATACATTTTTACCAATAGCATTAGACATGTCACTTCATGGATGTGAAAACAGAATGTGACATGGGGGCCTGTTGGGGGAATAGTGGGAGAGAGCATCAGGAAAAATAGCTAATGCATGCCGGGCTTAATACCTAGGTGATGTGTTGACAGGTGCAGCAAATGACCGTGGCACACGTTTACCTATGTAACAAATCTGAACATCCTGCACAGGTACCCCAGAACTTTAAAATAAATACAATAAAATAAATAAATAAATAAATAAATAAATAAATAAATAAATAAATAAAATAAAATAAGAGTGTTTTAAAAAGTTAAGTGGCCTTGCCTTTTTCTCTCATCCCATTTTCGCCACCAATGTACCCACACATGGTATGATTGAGCATCAGTCCTTCAGGATTTATTTCAACTCATGCCTTCCCACCTTCTGCCCCCAAGAACTTTTGTATATACTGTTCCCTCTGCCTAGCACACTCTTACCTAATTCGCCAGTCCACTGATTCTTATTTATTATTTAGACTCCATCTCAAATCTCACATTCTTTGGTGTGTGTTCCCTGACATTTCAGATTAAATCAGTCCCCAATCCCATTAAGCATCTTGATGTTTGATGCAAGTTGTCCTCTCCCTTGAGATTTGAATTACAAATGAAGGGCCCTAATGCTGTTTTGTTAATCTTGCATCCAGCATGGACTCTCTTGCCTGACACGTGGTAGTATTTTAAAATACCTATCTGAGAAATAAAGAGTAAAAGTCTGCTAGATAATAAATGGTAAAGCTGGAATTTGAAATGGATACTTTCTTACTCCAAAGACCAGGCTTTCCCTATTTCCCCTTAAAAGCGCGTGCACACACACACTCTATATATATTACAATTTAGAAAAAGGACCAGGGAACAAAAATAATTTACGTGTTTCTGAAGTGAAATTCAGGTGAATTAACAGCATATGTGGTTTCAAGTGAGTATGATGCCTCATTGTCTCTTTTATCCCTCATGTGTTACAACAAAGTAAACTAAAAGCTCCAGTGACATTGTTGAAGGCTAATAGATTTTATGAGTAGTTGTGGAAATGCAACTAGATTGAGTTGAAAATGCCCAGCTATAATATTAAGCTTTGTCAAACTTCATTATGTGACTAATCTGACTAGGGACTTACTCCCCAATTTTACATAATTAAATGGCCATCACTCTTGAAAGTGTAATAGGCTAACCACCCCCCAGCACAGGATATAAGAAATACACTGTCAAGGTAAGCTCTATACAAACTCCCAACATCTCAGCAATCCAATGGGCTGATTCTTAGATTCATGAACAAAAAGAGGCGAATCCAGTTTCTCAGAGGAAAATTGCATTACAAAAGTCATTCTGAAGGTGCCTTTGGATCTTCCCTTTATTTCTCTAAATAAGCAGGCTTGCTTTATCACCTCTACTTCTGGTGTTTTCTTGAATTGCTCTTGCTGATCTGAGGACTTGGAGGCGTTCACAACATGGACTAATATTCTCTTTAGGATTGCCCATGATAGTAAGAAAAGTATCTAACAAATTAAATTTAAAAATTACTTTTGAAGGCCAGGCACGGTAGCTCACGCCTGTAATCCCAGAACTTTGGGAGGCTGAGGCAGGTGGATCACAAGGTCAGGAGTTCAGCCAATATGGTGAAACCCCATCTCTATTAAAAATACAAAAAAATTAACCGGGCCTGGTGCCACATGCCTGTAATCCTAGTTACTCAGGAGGCTGAGGCAGGAGAATTGCTTGAACCCAGGAGGCAGAGGTTGCAGTGAGCCGAGAATGCACCACTGCACTACAGCCTGGGTGACAGAGCGAGACTCCGTCTCGGGGGGAAAAAAAAAAAACAAAACTTTTATTTTAATCCTTTTAATAATTAAGAAAAATAAAATTTCAAAGATATATTTTGTGAATACTCAGAAATTGTCAAGTATCATATTTTTAAATATTTTTATTTATACTATTTTGCCAAGTAATATAAAATATAAATGTATGCTAAATGAACCTAGTTCTCTTGGTGTGTTCTTTTTATAAAGTCTTTATTTTATCTCAAAGGAATATTACTAGATGTGATTTAATTGCTTATAATGATAATGATAATTGAATATATTGTTCTTGATTAAATTGTCAATGATCTTAGTATTTAATAATCTAATGTCAATTATTATTGAGTATTGCTGTACAGCTCCTGAAATATAATATAATGAGAATCACAATGATTAATGTGGAGTATTAACCATATCACTGATAATTAATCTTAATCACAAATGCAAAAACATATTTTAAAATCTATTCAGTGGAAAGATCTGAAGTTCTAGCAGTCCTTTCTAAAGAATCATAACACGATATGGAAATATTTTTGTCCCACATACAAACACAAAAGGAAAAAAATAGTCTATTTACATGGTTCTTAAGACTATGTACTCTAAAAGAAAAAAATCAACCAGAATAATGCTTACTTTAGAATTTGCCGGAGAACAATTGAATTGCATGATATTTTTAATATTGAATTCAAAGTTTTTAGCTAATCTTTGTTCAGTTGGCCATCAATGTTAGAAAATCTGACTAGTGCTCAATGAATGCAAAGAGTTATTTTGCCAGTGGGAAGCCCCATGGGAAAACAAATGATCTGATCCTAACATAGAGACCAGAACCAATCTGTGGTTGAAGGAGGTGCCATTTAAGCACCTGGCAAATTGATGGCTTCCTGCGAATGAAAAGGTCACTACCTTAGAAACACATTTATTTAGGATAGAAGGGAATATTTGGTACATTTCTAGGAACACAGTTATTCCTATCAACTAAAACTCAAAATTTTATTTTCTAAGTCCTTAGTCAAAAGCCTAAATTTTATAAAGAAATCAAAGATGGATAAATCATAACTCTGCCAATTGAGTGGTTATTTTTTCACTGGACAAACAAAGTAGAAATATACAATCACATAAAAGGAGAAATCAATATGTAATTGAATTTGAAAATGTGTGGCACATTTTAATGGTGATAGACATTAAAGAGATCACTAAGACTGCATATACTAGAAACTTTTTAGGTAATAGGTGGATGTTAGATAAGGTCTTAATTATAAGTAATATATAAGTTGGTAAAATAAAAACCATGGCAAGTAGGGAAACGAGATTCAGCAAAGGGCCAGAAGAATTCAAAGACAAGTGGAGATCTTAAGATAACTAAGAGATTGACCGAGTAAACCATAAAATTTCTGTTGCAGAGCTGTCATAGATATGGATAACCAAATAAGAAAAGTCTAAATTGGAAACATGGGGGCTTGAATTCCAAATGAACATGTTTAGATTTAATTGTTTTGGCAATAGTCTACCATTCAAAGTTTTAAGTGAAGAAGTTCATTTTAAGTTTTTCAGAGATATGACAAGACACAGTGGAATCTGGGGACAATTCCATGTCACCTGTGGAAATTACTTGAATAAATATTGTGAGAATTGAATGAGTCTCCCTGACAGAAATATCCACTATATCTGTTTAACTCCCTTTAAAAATCAATTTGTAGTTGGAGTTTAATAAGTATTTTTAAGCTAATGAATGTATTTTATATTCATTTAAATATAAAATATCTCTGGATATATGGGATACTTTGATAAGATAAAAATATGGCCCCAAAAATCACATGTACCCCATAAATATGTACAACTATCATGTTATCAATTAAAAAGTGTGTCTTAATCAAAAATCTAAGTTGATGCTTATAGTTTTTATTTCTATTTGTGTGAATAGCCAACTTACAGGCCTGAATCTTCCTTAAGAGGGTGAATTTGTTTTTATTTCATACTGTTTTCTTTATATTTTTACGACTGATTGAATCAATTAATATTTAATGCAAATATGATAACGAAGTAGATACACACAAACTCAGTTTCTACAGGAAGGTTTATTGCTTTCAATTAAGAACAATTTTGTTAAGCTTAAGGTTCGAGTCAGTAATTTCTGAAGCTTGACCATCGTAATGCTCAGAAATGATCAGATGACAGAGTTGATTTCCAATATGATGGAATTTTGCTATGTTTTGCCTTTTTGAATATTTGTCTACAGAATTTGCCTATTTCATCTTCCCCTCAGTCTTTGCTAACACCTGTGCAAGTTTAGAACTTGCCGTGTAATGATACAGTAGCCATGTGAATAATATCACAGTAGGTCACCCTCATCTCTATGGTGTTCAGCAGTTACTTGACCTTTCCTGGCATCTACTCTGAATACATAAACTTAATGGATAGACTTTACAGCTCACTAAACTTTTCTTCCATGTTCTACTTAGTGGAGAGTAGTTAATGATTGCTATTATGTAAGTCCAAATGACAAACCTGAACAATCACTGAAAGTTTGGAAGAACAATGAAAGGTAGTTCAAACACCAGTGGTCTTCAAGAGAGTTTTACATACAATTATGCAAAAAAGAAAAACTATTCTGCTCATTTGACCTTTAAAGCACCCTCCGTGCTGATTTTAGAAAAAGCATTTCAAAAGCCTTGATGGAAAAAATTTACACTGCATGGTGAACTAAGCAAACTGTTCATCAGCAAATGCTAAGCAATAATGTTGTAAGACTGTTTTTCTGTGTTCAGTCAATTCATGTTAGATTCAATCGAGCACAATCAGCACAGGCTTGCCTCTGCTCTAATAAGCCTAAGGGGAAAGATACGACTGCTGTTAAAAAGTGTGTCTCTTGAATAAAATAACCTGCTACATGAAATATTAGAATTGCATCGATGGCAAAGAAAACCTGATGGCCTACGTAGTTATAATGGAGGCATGCTTACCTTTCATCTTCCTGTAGCATAGCTGCCAGCTCTCTGAATATATGTATGAGAAAAGATGATGTGCCATTCTTGTTTTCATTTACAATGGGTAATTTATTTCAGATATGATAATATCTTTGAAAACAAGAATAACCATGAAGAATTTTAAGTATGAAAGAAAAATTCCCATACTTATCCAAAGACGAAAACCTGCACAATTATTATATAGATAATAGTATTCCCGATGGTGAAGCTACCTTCTGTGACAATGAATAGAAATTCTCTAAAATAATAAAAATTCTAAGTTCAAGGAAAAACCTCAAATGCAATATATCTATAATTTCCCCCATGATATATTAACTTTCTGCAAACCCTTTTTCTTCTGTTCATTTATTTATTTCAAAAATCATAGCAATTCTCTAGCTCAGAATTGATAGTCAAAGGCTAATCACCTGATCCATTGCTGTTCATGCAGAAAATCTCAAGGAACTGAATTCCATTTAGCTAATACTAGTTGAGAAAGACATGAATTGAGATTTTAACAGAAACTATTATCAGCACCAGTTCCAATTAAAAAGTCAAATTGTATACTCCATTAGCATTAATACAGCTTCAAATAAGAAAATATAAGAGATATTTTTGTACAATGACTAAAAAAATTCAGTCATCTTGATACTCTTCATACTCCGGGTACCAAAATCTCAGCCAGGGTCTTACCAGAGAAACAGAACTAACAGAAAACTTATATTAAAAGATTTATTTCAAGGAATTGGTTTATGTAATTGTAGGTGTTAGATGAAAAGGTACAAAGTTTGCAGAGCAGGCCAGAAATTTGATGATAAATCATTAAAATTACTTATAATTTGATTCAACAATTCACCTCTAGTGAATAAATTCTCCTTACGAGAAAATAACTAAACAAGAGTGAGATGACTTCCCGAGTATTAATTACTACATAATTGTGGTGTGATTCTAAATTTCAAAAAATAAACTAAATATCCAATAATAGGATTAACTTAAATAGTGATATAGTCATATAAGAGAAAATGGTGAAAACCAGAAAATAAATCCAGATATATAGTTATTATCCTATATTTTAGGTCAATTGATATAATAATTGATATGATTATAAAAGCCAAGTATGGATGTTGGGTAACTTTGTTTATTTTTTTTAAATTTTATAATGAGTTTATATTGCTTGTATAGTAAGGAAAGAAAACATAGAGTTCATATATATTGTTTTATGTTAGTCTTTCAGTTGTCATAACCAAAGATCAAATAAATATGTTTGATATATTAAGGTGTTTCATTTATAAGAAATGAATTTGTGAACAAAGTGTTCGTGAATAATTATTATTGCTATTTTAATATCATAAAACAGTACAAACTCTTTTTCCAAACATTAAATTTTAGAGAATTATTAAAGCAGTTGTGCTTTTTTATTTTTATCATTTAATGAATAGCTTCCTGGAAGCTATATTCTCCCTCAGATATTTTTAACAGTTGAATTGTAAGAAGTAATTAACCCAGAAAGCTTCTAGTTTGCTTCTAAATACAGAATCCAAGAATATCTAGTGGTTTCTAAAAATGTTGAACAATTTTTTTTCTCCCATATTCTTAAAATAGGGAATATCATTGATATTTTCAAAAAACTGTCAAAGGTTTCTTTATCAAAGCCCCAAAGTTGGCTGCATGACCATACCTGGTCTTAGGTCTATGAGATTTATATTATGATGTAGATAGGAGGATGCAAAGAATATGTGTAAATATTTTTTCAAGAAGAAAAAAGGTGCATACATCATAGACATGATTTTACTGTTTCATTATATTTATTCTAAATGTATTATAAACCTGGATAGATGTGTTGGAATGTGTGTATATTTGTGGTGTGTGTGTGTATGTGTGTGTGGGTGTGTGCGCGCGCGTAAAACCTGACAATATTCACATATCAAAAACACTTCACCCAACAACAGACTTTCCAGTGTCATGAAAATATTCTTAAAATTGACCACATGCTGGGCTATGCAGCCTGAATCAACATATTTCAAAGAATTAAAAGAGAATCATTTACAGGATTGACCTATTTAATGACTCTTCTTCTGTCTCCTAACACGTGTTCAAGTTTGAAACTTGCTGTGTAATAATGTGGTAACCATGCAAATAATATCAGTATAGGTCAGCCACATCTTTATAGTGTTCAGCAGTTACTTGGCCTTTCCTGGCATCTATCTTCAATACCTATTATTAAAAACCTATACAATTATTAAAAGTTAAAAGATAATATTTTCTGGACAAATTTTAGCTCAAATGTTTTGAGCTAAAATTAGAATATTAAAAAATGACCAGAAAAATACCTGTATATTTGTGAATTTGACAATGCAATTCTAAATAGCATTGAGGCCAAAGAAAAAAATCACAAAGGAAATTAGAAAATATTTTGAACAGATAATAATGAAAAATAGAACTTGTTGAATACAGCTAAATTTATGTTTAGAACAAATTTTGTATCCTGAAAGTGCATGATAGATTAAAATCCCTAGAAACAAAAGCGTAAGTTAAGCACAGAGAAAGTTAAAGAAAGGAAATCATAAAGAGCAGAAGTTAATGAAGCAGAAAACAGAGAATGGAGAATATCAACAGTGCCAAAAGTGTGTTCTTTGATATTTTCTGCTTTCTACCAACATTGATTTACAAAACAAAATTAAGAAGAACACAATTAGCCAAATATCATACCAAAAAATGGCAGACATGGGAGTTCCAAAACAAATACCAATATAATCAAAGGAAATTATGAAACATTTTTGCCAATAACTTTGAAATTTTAGATTAAAAATTCCTAGAAAAAATACCATGTGATAAAATAAACATGATCATAGATAATTTATGTCAACTAAATACATGTAATCCATATTTGTCATCTCCACAAAGAAAATGCAAAGAAAATTTCAGGCCCAGTAGGCTATACCAGTGAATTCTATCATACATAAAAGAGTAGATATAACATCAATGTAACACAATCTTTCTGAATGTGAGGAAAGCATAGCCTTGATACTAAAATTTTACCAGAGCAGTACAAGGATTGCTAGCAAGACTAATAAAGAAGAAAAGAGACAAGAATCAAATAGATGCAATAAAAAATGATAAAGGAGATATCTCCACCGATCCCACAGAAATGCAAACTACCATCGGAGAATACTATAAACACCTCTACGAAAATAAACTACAAAATCTAGAAGAAATGGATAAATTCCTGGACACATACACTCTCCCAAGACTAATCCAGGAAGAAATTGAATCTCTGAATAGACCAATAACAGGCTCTGAAATTCAGGCAATAATTAATAGCCTACCAACCAAAAAAAGTCCAGGACCAGACGGATTCACAGATGAATTCTACCAGAGCTACAAGGAGGAGCTGGTACCATTCCTTCTGAAACTATTCCAATCAATAGAAAAAGAGGGAATCCTCCTTAACTCATTTTATGAGGCCAGCATCATCCTGATACCAAAGTCTGGCAGAGACACAACAAAAAAAGAGAATTTTAGACTAATATCCCAGATGAACATCGACGCAAAAATCCTCAATAAAATACTGGCAAACCGAATCCAGCAGCACATCAAAAAGCTTATCCACCATGATCAAGTGGGCTTCATCCCTGGGATGCAAGGCTGGTTCAACATATGCAAATCAATAAACATAATCCAGCATATAAACAGAACCAAAGACAAAAAACACATGATTATCTCAATAGATGCAGAAAAGGCCTTTGACAAAATTCAACAGCTCTTCATGCTAAAAACTCTCAATAAATTAAGTATTGATTGTACACATCTCAAAATAATAAGAGCTATTTATGACAAACCCACAGCCAATATCATATTGAATGGGCAAAAACTAGAAGCATTCCCTTTGAAAACTGGCACAAGACAGGGATGCCCTCTCTCACCACTCCTATGCAATGTAGTGTTGGAAGTGCTGGCTAGGGCAATCAGGCAAGATAAAGAAATAAAGAGTATTCAATTAGGAAAAGAGGAAGTCAAATTGTCCCTGTTTGCAGATGACATGATTGTATATTATTTAGAAAACCCCATTGTCTCAGCCCAAAATCTCCTTAAGCTGATAAGAAACTTCAGCAAAGTCTCAAGATACAAAATCAATGTGCAAAAATCACAAGCATTCTTATACACCAATAAAAGACAAGCAGAGAGCCCAATCATGAGTTCACTCAAAGAGAATAAAATACCTAGGAATCCAACTTACAATGGATGTGAAGGACCTCTTCAAGGAGAACTACAAACCACTGTTCAAGGAAATAAAAAAGGATACAAACAAATGGAAGAACATTACATGCTCATGGATAGGAAGAATCAATATTGTGAAAATGGCCATACTGACCAAGGTAATTTATAGATTCAGTGCCATCTCCATCAAGCTACCAGGGACTTTCTTCACAGAATTGGAAAAAGCTACTTTAAAATCCATATGGAACCAAAAAAAGAACCCACATTGCCAAGTCAATCCTAAGCCAAAAGAACAAAGCTGGAGGCATCACACTACCTGATTTCAAATTATACTACAAGGCTACAGTAACCAAAACAGCATGGTGCAGGTACCAAAACAGAGATATAGACCAATGGAACAGAACAGAGCCTGCAGAATTAATACCACACATCTACAACTATCTGATCTTTGTCAAACCTGACAAAAGCAAGAAATGGGGAAAGGATTCCCTATTTAACAAATGGTGCTGGGAAACCTGGCTAGCCATATGTAGAAAGCTGAAACTGGATCACTTCCTTACACGTTTTACAAAAATTAATTCAAGATGGATTAAAGACTTAAATGTTAGACCTAAAACCATAAAAACCCTAGAAGAAAACCTAGATAATACCATTCAGGACATAGGCATGGGCAAGGCCTTCATATCTAAAACACCAAAAGCAATGGCAACCAAAGTCAAAATTGACAAATTGGATCTAATTAAACTAAAGAACTTCTGCACAGCAAAAGAAACTACCATCAGAGTGAACAGGCAACCTACAGAATGGGAGAAAAATTTTGCAATCCATTTATCTGACAAAGGGCTAATATCCAGAATCTACAAAGAACTCAAACAAATTTACAAGAAAAAAAAAAAAAAAAACCCATCAACAAGTGGGCAAAGGATATGAGCAGACAGTTCTCAAAAGAAGACATTTATGCAGCCAACAGACACATGAAAAAATGCTCATAATCACTGGACATCAGAGAAATGTAAATCAAAATCACAATGAGATACCATCTCCAGTTAGAATGGCGATCATTAAAAAGTCAGGAAACAACAGGTGCTGAAGAGGATGTGGAGAAATAGGAACACTTTTACACTGTTGGTGGGACTGTATACTAGTTGAACCATTGTGGAAGACAGTGTGGCGATTCCTCAAGGATCTAGAACTAGAAATACCATTTGACCCAGCCATGCCATTACTAGGTATATACCCAAAAGATTATAAATCATGCTGCTCCAAAGACACGTGCACACGTATGTTTATTGCGGCACTACTCACAATAGCAAAGACTTGGAACCAACCCAAATGTCCATCAATGATAGACTGGATTAAGAAAATGTGGCACATATACACCATGGAATACTATACAGCCATAAAAAATGATGAGTTCATGTCCTTTGTAGGGACATGGATAAAGCTGGAAACCATCATTGTCAGCAAGCTATCACAAGGACAAAAAAACACTGCATGTTCTCATTCATAGGTGGGAATTGAACAATAAGAACACTTGGACATAGAAAGGGGAACATCACACATTGGGGCCTGTCGTGGGGTGGGGGACGGGGAGAAGGATAGCATTAGGAGATATACCTAATGTAAATGACAAGTTAATGGGTGCAGCACACGAACATGGCACATGTATACATATGTAACAAACCTGTACATTGTGCACACGTACTCTAGAACTTAAAGTATAATAAAAAATATTTTAAAAAGAAATTGAAAGGTCTATCCTTTATTAACTGTATGTAAAAATTCCTTAATAGATGGAAAAGTAAATCCAGCATTATATAAGAAAGCCATTATGTCATAACCAAGTTAAACTTACTCCAAGAATACATCCAAACTTTTGAAAGCCAGCAAACATAATTCATCACACTTAAGAGAGAAAGAAAAGGATATTTAATTATCTCAATTAAAAAAAAACTGAGCAAAGTAAGATAATTTACTGTACAAAATATCTAAACTTACAAAGCGTTAGCATTAGGCAGTATCAGTATCAGGCAATGTAATATTGACACAAAGGTAGAAATATGAACCAATAAAAGAGAGAGAGCCCACGAACACACATGCACACGCACACCCATGCGTGCACACACACACACACACACACACACACCTTACAGCCAAAACAATGTTAAGGGGAAAAAATGAAGTAGGATGGCTTACTCTACTGTGTATTAAATACTGTACTTTTAGAGTAAGTCTTAAGACATTGATGTATTGGTACAAAGACAGAAAAATTGACCAGTGGAACAGAAAAGAGAGTCTAGAAACACACCTACATATATGTGGGCATGATTTATGACAGAAGTGATACTGTAGAACAGTGGAGAATGGATAGTTTTCTTTTTTCTTTTTTTTGAAACGGAGTCTCGCTCTGTTGCCCAGGCTGGAGTGCTGTGGCCGGATCTCAGCTCACTGCAAGCTCCGCCTCCCGGGTTCCCGCCATTCTCCTGCCTCAGCCTACCGAGTAGCTGGGACTACAGGCGCCCGCCACTTCGCCCGGCTAGTTTTTTTTGTATTTTTTTAGTAGAGACGGGGTTTCACCGTGTTAGCCAGGATGATCTCGATCTCCTGACCTCTTCCGCCCGTCTCGGCCTCCCAAAGTGCTGGGATTACAGGCTTGAGCCACCGCGCCCGGCCTGATAGTTTTCTTCTACTCATGTTACAGAGTCAATTGGATTTCCATAAAGAAAAAATAAAAACTGATACATATTTGGGACTATATAAAAACCAATCTCAGGTGGATTGTAGATCTAAATGTCAATAGTAAAACATATTTTCAAAAATGGAGTAAGTCAGGAACAACAACAAAATACTAATTATTAAGGAAAAGATTGATCTATTGATATAAATTAAGATGAAAAACTACTGATTATTAAAAAGCACCATTAAAAAAGTAAAATTGTAAGACACCAAAGGTAAAAAGAAAATCCTTGCAAAATATATAACCAGTAGAGCGCATATACTGAACATAGAACTCTAAGTACTTTTTTGTTAAATGCTCAACAGAAATGCACATTTCTGCACATGAAACAATACATACAAGCATGTCTATAGCAGCACTATTCATAGTTCAAAAATTTAAAATTTCACAGTATACCAACATTAGAATAATTTGTAAAGTGTCTGATTATATATCTTGAAAATAAATAAACTATTCAATTCAAAAATATATATCTCAAAAACATGATGTTGAATTAAGATAGAGGAGTTGTGAGAGAGTGAATGTGTGTGTGTGTCTGTGCATATGTGTGTATGTTGGGGTGGGGTGGTCTAGGTTGCAATTTTGTGCCTTTTGTCCTAGGTAGTGGTTACTTGAATATGTTCACAATATAATATTTTATACAGCTTTATCCTTTACCCTCTTTATTATGTATGCCATGATTCAGTATAAATATATCAAAACCAGAATGTTACATACTCATGGAATAGAATGACATTGATAGTTGGATGCTATGTAGGTGTCTTTTATTATATGTGTACTATTATTTTGAAAAAGATTATGATAAAGCTTGCTTGGTGAATAGGTAGTGGATCTACCAACTTTTTCTATAAGGGTTAGATCGTAAATATTTTTGGCCTTTTGGGACATAAAGTCTCATTTCAATTATTCAATTCTGTTATTAAAAAACCCATAGACTCTATGTAAAGAAACATGTGGCTGTGTGCCAATTAAACTTTATTTACTTAGAGATGGCAGGCAAGATTTGTCTAAGGGTATAGTTTGTCAACCTCTGGAATAAACAGTTAAACATGTGGCTAGAGTAAATGACACATGCATATCTACATGTTAAAGTATTGACAAACTATTTTGTTGTTTTCATCTTTCTAAAAGAATGGGCATATGGAAATTATTACTCTGATCTTCCTGATTAGGTTATATTTGATTTATTCATTTGTTAATTTTTCTGTGCTTTGCTTGTTGAAATAATTTATATTTCTACAACTAATTACTGTCTGCAATATATCTATTTTCCACCTAAATATATATATACATTGTATAACAACATTGAAATTTGATTCTTTTTAATATTTTTCACTCATACAGAACATTTAATAATGTAAAAAGCTAAAATGGAATATTATAATCCATAATTGTTTCAGTTACAATTGAGAAAGATCTGTTTATCAGGATTTATTTATTTCATTAGTTGATTGCTATAATTTGTTGTTTTGTCAAACTGTAACTTTGTATTTATGTACTTAAAGCATTAAGGATTTCTAATGTGTAACAGATTAATCTATTTCTGGCTTTGTTTTATTGTGAAATAATCTGTTTACTTAAATTATTCTTTTGATAATAGCTTAATTAATTCATCACACAAATGTTTATATGACTCATGATAAAACCATACATTTCTTTCTTAAATGGTTACAGGCAAGAATTGGATCCATGTAAAGCTGAACTGACTATTATAGGGAGGAATACACAAACATGTGAATCTATCAATCATGTACTTGGAAAACCCCTGCCAAAATCAGGATCTGTCTTTATTGGTGGATTTCCAGACCTTCATGAGAAAATTCAGGTATTTCTATAGATGTTTTAAAATATTAATTATGTCATCATATTGAAAAATGAAAAAGAAAAACTTTGGAAATATTTTCTGGCTAGTGGGGTCATCTGCATGGTTTCAAAAAAGTTTTTGAGTGATTCTACTAACATCTAACATACATTTTTATCTATCATACCAACGTATAATAGAAGTTTACTGTTCTCATTTAAAAATTGCTCCAATGTCAGTTTGTTTTTCCATCTTATGGCTATAGTATGTGTATTACATTTCTGAATATGATTTAGCATGTGTGATTCATACACCACTAAGACAGTGATTTTCACTGGATATTTCAATGGATTTCCTTAATAACACACCAAAAATGTAGTATGAGAAATGGAATTGGAAGACCATCCCCAGTCTCTGTTTCATATGAGATTGCTAAAATGCGAGAATGTTTACTACAGAGTTTTGCACACATGCCAGCCCACTCTCTAAATTTCCATTTAGATAATTAGCTTATTGTCTTCGTTATTAAGCTATATTTTAGGAAAATAGCTTAAAAGCTGACTTAAATGCTATTATTTGGTTCCATTTTATGTCATTGCAGCAAATTGCTTTAAAAATTTAAGGTTGTTTGTTAAGTATACCAGTAGCTTATTACGTTTATTAATCTTTTCCCTTATTATATTTACCATTGCGCTTTACCTATTTGAACATACTATTTTTATATTATTGGAAATATAAAATGCTATTGTTTCAAAGTCCCACAAATAATGCAAATTGATACACATACATCTACTTACTATAAATATCATGACTCCATAATATACAAGATAAAATAAAACAAAAATATACATAAAACAAAATTCACGAGCATATTTGATGTGATACATATGCTTTTAATAAAATAAGATAATTCTCTATCTGTAAACATGCAGAGATATAGATTCAGATTTACTCCATTAGCAGTATATTTATTGATCATTAAACAGATATATGTGACTTTTTCTATAACATTAATGTGCTTCATTGACATTTTCATAAATAAAACCATTCTATAAGCTCCATAATAGTAAAAAATATGTTTTGTTTACTTTTTTATACACCAAGGCAAGGACAGTTCCTGTCACATAGTTGGAGCTCAATGAACAGCTTTTAAATAGAGGTCTCAGTTAAAGAATGAAAGAAACATAAATACAACCTTTAATAATTTACATTTGTCCTCTTCTTTCATAGCTATATTTTTCCCAAATAAAAGATAAATTTTAATATGGAACCAAATTTAATTGAGCATACATTAATTGAATATAATTTCTCAAGACTCAATTAGCTACACCTGAATATAAATATAGCTGAGCATTTACTTTGTTATAAATATAAACACATGCAGAAGCAAATAGAAAGATAGAAAAAGATGTCTTCTAACCTCCCTGAAGAAGTAGGGGAGTCTGTAATTAGAGATTTGAAGAAAGATCAAGTGTCTGCCTGGTAAATAATATGTAGGCTGTCATTGCAGACAGGGGCAATATTACATATACACGGGCTTAGGTAATGGAAGGGCCTGAGGGAGGGGGAGGTGGAGTAGACATAATTTATTATTATGTAGACATGGAGTTTGATATGAAGTAAGCAGAAAGAAGACTTGATTTTGGATAGGTGAGTGGGAGCCAGAGAATAATGAATCCTATGTAAAAGGCAGAATAGTATATATTTACACATTGATGCCATACTATACATTACATACTTCTTAAATGGGGGAGCCACTTAAGAAGTTTGGGTAGGAATTGTCCTCATGCTATATTCACTCTGATAGCAACTGAAGTGTACAACTGGAAGGGTTAGGACTACATTGTAAGAAATGGCAAAGTCAGGTTTATTCAGAATAATTAAACAAAAAAGATATTTTGGCAATAAGGGTGGGAGAATAACTATGAATGCTATTTAACTTAAACATAATTATTGGTTAAAAAAATATAGAAAGTTTGGAATTTTAATGACCAGGTTGGCTTATGTAACCATAGAATTTATAGTCCCATTCTCAAAATGGGGAATGAATCTAGGATTATTTATAGGGAAAATGGCAGGTTCATCATTGCATTTGAGTTGGTGATATGCTTTGGCTGTGTCCCTTCCTAAATCTCACCTTGAGTTGTAATAATCTCCATGTGTCAAGGATGGGGCCAGGTGGAGATATTGAATCATGAGGGTAGTTTCCCGCATACTGTTCTCCTGGTAGTAAATAAGTCTTAGGAGATATGATGGTTTTATAAATGGGGGTTCCCCTGCACAAGCTCTTGCCTGATGTCATGTAAGACATGACTTTTCTCCACATTTGCCTTCCACTGTGATTGTGAGGCCTCACTAGCCGTGTGGAACTGTGAGTCAATTAAACCTCTTTCCTTTATAAATTACCCAGTCTCGGGTATGTCTTTATTAGCAATGTGAGAACGGACTAATACAGTCGCTTTGGGGCAGAAATGATTTTCAAATATTTAACAACTGGCTTGCCATCACCACGAATCCATCAGTCTGTTGTGTGTTCCTGCTGAATATCATTCCTATTAGTGGAATGTTGTGATGCACGAGTCATTTGAAATATGGACCTTCGGTTCACAAAAGATCATTAACATATGGCTGTGGGAGTCTGCACAGGAGATAGTGGAAGCCACAATAACTGATTGAATTGATTTTGAAGATTAAAGATAAAAGAGGGCTGAGAATTGGGAATCAGCAATCAAGAACTAGGCTAAGAAAGAGGTACACGCCAAATTAGTTAAGGAATAGAGAGGCTGGCAGTAGACAAAGGAAAAAAATGTCATAAGAACCAAAGATAGAAACAGTTTCCAAAAGAAGCATCTGTTGAACACCAGTGTTACAAAAGGTCAACCACTAGTTTCTGGAGAAAAATGTTAACAAAAATCAAATTGTAATATTGTGAGGAGGAACAAATGAACTGGAAGAAGCAACAGAGTGGTTTTAGGTTATTTCTCTAGAAGCTTGTTAATAAGGCAAAGAGGTTGTTATGTAAGGGAGGACAGAGTTTTGAAATTTCAGAGAGATGATGATAATAATTGACTATATTGTTAAAGACTTTTTCTCCTAAAACCTTGTCTGAAACATAGGCCTTTACTAAAGGATTATCTCACTAAAAAACTTGACATCTATCTTGTGATGTAAGGCATCTGGACATTTGTTATAATCAAATTCGGAGAACCATTCAGTATTTGGACCAATAAAGTTACCTTGAAATTAAAAAGGCAGCCAGCTAAGCAGGTTTTCCCTCCTTGTTAAATATGCTGTAGTTGAAAGATTTTATGTCAGTCCCTCATTGCTTTTTTTATTCTTTTCTTATACTGTTACAGTGTCACAGTAACTATGTGTGTATGTGTGTGTGCTAGAATATGTGAGACATACACTTATATTGCTATATACCAGATGACTGATACAAACTATAAAATGTTTCTAGATGATAGGCCAGGTGCAGTGGCTCACGCCTGTAATCCCAGCACTTTGGGAGGCTGAGGCGGGCAGATCACAAGGTCAGGAGATCAAGACTATCCTGGCTAACACGGTGAAACCCCCCTCTCTACTAAAAATGCAAAAAAATAGCCGGGATTGGTGGCAGGTGCCTGTAGTCCCAGCTACTGGGGAGGCTGAGGCAGGAGAATGGCGTGAACCCAGGAGGCGGAACTTGCAGTGAGCCAAGATCACACCACTGTACTCCAGCCTGGGCGACAGAGGGAGACTCCATCTCAAAAAAAAAAAAAAAAAAAAAAAGAGGTTTCTAGATGATAAAACTTACAGAGAGCTCATATGATGAATCAGAAAAAGAAAGATAGGAAATTCAGCCTTCTGAACCTGTTTCTAGGCAATGCAACTCCTCTGAATATCTAAGTATCATGCAGGCTCTAACTATCTAATCATTGTGTTCTGATTAAGAGCTGTTTAAGCACAGTGGGTTGTTAGTGCTCAGAAAATTAAAAACAACAGGTTTGTAATATAAAACACTAAAGAAAAGAACGATAGTTGATTCCTTGAGCCAAAAAGGGTTCAGTTACATTTATGCTCTCACCTCTAAGTTTCCAATAATGTCTTTCTGAACTGGCCAGAGCCCCTCCATATGATAAAAGTCCCTAATCCAATGTATATGAGCTGACAGGTTGTTTAATGCTTCCTTTAACAAAATAACCCAGAGCTCAGTATGTGAGAAGAGAATGAAACAGTTAGACACTTTCAGTTTTGTGCCTGGGGTGTGGAAAACTCTGCTTCCCCTGATGACCATAAATGATGATAACTTTCAAGGTCTGAGAGTAAATCCCTCTCTCTGGTGGTAGAAAAACACTTTCTTGGTAGTTCTTTAATTGCTTACACTTTTCAGTGCCTGGACTCTTGCTTTTGGGTCCAAGTTAGTTAAGGATGCCAAATCTTAATTCCTAGTAAATGCAGATGGTACCAGTTATTCTCTTTGCTAAATATGAGAGGAAATAAAATAATTATGGAAAGAAATAAATATTGTTAATCAATTAGATTTTTTTATATATGCAGAAGTTGATATTATAAAATCTAGAAAGATGCTACCTTTTTTCAGATGCAGTAAGTCACTAGGATTAAAAACGGATGTGTGATGGCATGGACTATTATATTGGACTGGAATTTTTGAGGAATTAGTGACTGACTCCAAAAATCTAAACATTCATCTTAATTTTCAAATTAATTTATAACTTCAACATAGTAAAGAAGTTTAATAATTTAATTTTTTAAAACTTTCTAGTGATTCCATTTAGAAATAAAGACACTGGTAAAGCATATAAGTGTTATGCACTTCATGTGTGTTTAAGACATTGACTTACAAAGTCAATAATTAGTTTGCTACATTCACCTTTATAAAAAGGCCTGTCAATCATTAGCCATCAAAATCCTTTAGCCAAAATAAGTTACTATTTAATTAGTAGTCTAAAACATAAAAACAGGATTCTCTTTAAAGATTTGTGAGAGATTCCTGAAGAACAAAAGAAAAAAGAAACCACTTCAGTTATCTGTAGAAAATATAGGTTGCTTATATTACTTGTCCCAGCTTATCAAGTTAGAGACATTGTATGTATCTAATGGCACCTCACTAAATGTGTTTGATATTCTGTAAAAGAATGCTTGCCAACCCTTTTGAGATCTTCAAAGACACTTTTCTAATGGACATTAAATAATTAGAAAAAATTAAAACACACCGTTGAAGAAATCAAGAAAGTTAACAACATTCAACACTTTTGGGTTTTGTAAATTATAGGGATAAAAGTTAATCATTACCCTGTCCTCATTTACTGTACAACAATGTGTAAAAAGAGAATCATTGCACAATAAATATAAGTCTCTTAAAGAGCCATTTATAGAGGTCCACTTACTGGTGAAAGTAAACCCAAACCTCTGATAAACATGAGCAAAGTAATAGAGACATCAAGGTTTCACTGGCATGTTTTACGATCCATTGCTCCTTCTAGAGGTTATGTGGTAAATGATTCATTCATTCACCCATCTGCTTATTCTGCTGGACTACCATTTGGACTCGGGCATCTGGTGTCTGTTCTGCTGAGAGCACTTAATCACAAGTCAACACATTATCAGATGCAGACTCATCCAATAAGAATTATTTCCCATTCCTTGCACGTATAAGAATCATTTTCAATTTACAATTTATTCCTACATGAGGACCCGCCTTGTTTTGTTTGTTTGTTTGTTTGTTTTGAGGCAGGTTCTCACTTTTGTCACCCAGGCTGAAGTGCAGTGGTGCAATCTCGGCTCACTGCAGCCTCGACCTCCTGGGCTCAAACAATCTTCTCACCTCAGCCCCCCTAGTAGCTGGGACTACAGGCATGTACCACCATGCTGCTCTTTTAATTTAATTTTTATTTTTTGTAGATATGGGTTTCTCCATGTTGCCCAGACTTGTCTCAAACTCCGGAGCTCAAGTATTCCATCCACCTCAGCCTCCCAAATAGCTAGGATTACAAGCATGAGCCACCTTGCCCAGCCAGGCCTTGCCTTTCTTAGTGAGACAATAATACACCATGGACTGGACTTCACTCCCTGGAGCAGCAGAAACTGACTCCGACCCAACAGAAGGAAACCTCTTTTCCCACCACTCCCCTTTTTCCCACCTACCACTCTTCCAGTTTTTACTCTGATGCATCTTTTTTTCAGCTCTGCATCTATATCTTCCTGTCCTTGGAAAACTCTTGAGTGCCAGTAATCTGGAAGGACCTGTCCCTGAATCTGTCTCCACTCAAGACTCTCTCTTAATCTGTGTGTTTTCAACATCCTTTGGACCTCTGTTTGATCTCTCCATTTGTATGTGCTTCTAGTTTGAAACAGTCTCCATTCATTTAATTATAGTTTCCTCTATTCAAGCACTCTCTGGTTTAGATGTACCACTGTATTTATATCACCCTAATTATTTAATCTTATTAGAAAATGCAGAAATAAACTGTGTGTTTGCACATATAAACCTATGAAGACGTGAGAAGGAGATGTCAAGCATCAGCCTCAGACTTCTGGATTAAGCAACTAAATGGAGGTGAGGGTCATCAGTAAGATGGGGAAGATTGAGAAGAAAATATTTAGGGGAGAATGACAAGATAATTAGTTTGGACACTTTTAAGTTTGAGGTGTTTCTGAGGCTTGTAGGGGAAATTACCAAGTTCACACTTATATTCATGATTCAGGAAGTTTTCCAGGCTGTAGTATTTAAACACATGAGGCCAGATGACATAACAAGCTCAGGAGAGAGTGAAGAGAATGAGATAGAAAGGCCCAGAACAAAGTCCTGAGGAAATTTGACATTTAACAAGAAAGTAATTCAATAGCAGGCAGAAAAATAGGCAGAGGGGCAAGTACACAGTCGAGAAAATTATTATAATTAAAGCCACAGGAACAAAGTTTTGAGGAGGAGGGGCTGTTCAGTCTTGCTACAGTGAAGTCCAGCAAGAATAAGGGCTAAAACTTAAACTAAAAATCAAAAAACAAAATAGAATAAGGGCTGAAAGGCATCCATTGGATTCTTTGATATGGATATTATTGATACACTTATAAAAGAAATGACCACATCTAGTTAAGCCCATGTTGATGAGTAAAGGAACACCATCTGTATTCTTTTAAGAACTAATGCTTTGCCCTGACAAAAGGGGGATATTTTAGATGAATTTACTTACTGTTAACTGATAAGTATGCAAATTGCAACTACAGGGAAAAGTTTAATACATATATAGTTTTTCTAAATCTGCATTAAAAAGCCATCTGGCGTCACTTAAAAAGTTGAAGATGTACATATCCAAAACAACAAAATTTTCCTGTTTAGGTGAAATTATTTGATGTATATATAAGGAGACATGGTACTGGAAGGTTCATAATAAAAATCTTTGCAATATAAAAAGTAAAAACAACAATAACGTCCACTTACAGTAGTATGTATACTGTATACACCAAAAACATATGCAGTAGTGAAAATCAGTGACTCTCACCTGTACACATCAACACAACTACATCTCAAAAAAGTAACGTGGAAGAGAAAAAAAGAAAGTCAAAAACAAATATCCCCATTATATAAATTCCCCAAATAGGAGAACCTAAACAATATGTAATCTCTGATATATTTTTTTTTTGTGTGTGTGTGTGTGTATATATATATATATATGTATGTATAGTTGGTAGATTATAAAGAAATAAAGGACTAGGAAACTCAAAAATCAGTACAGGGATAACCACGTAAGAATGGAGGTGAGATCAAAGAGTAGTTTTTAAGGCTCAAAGCAGGTATCACCATTGCTCATAATGCCTTATACTAACTAGGTAGAGAGTACATGCATGTTCATTTTATTATTAGTCTTTAAAATACTCATATCCTCATGTCCATCATATATTTTGTATGCATATACACCTGTGAGTGTTATATATGTAATATCTGTATTGTAATCTTTTTTTTTTTTTTTTTTTTTCCTGAGATGAAGGATGGAGTCTTGCTCTGTTACCCAGGCTGGAGTGCAGTGGCACTATCTCGGGTCACTGCAACCTCCGCCTCCTGGGTTCAATCAATTCTCCTGCCTCAGCCGCCTGAGTGGCTGGGATTACAGGCACCTGCCACCACTCCTGGCTAATTTTTGTATTTTTAATAGAGACAGGGTTTCGCCATAGTTGCAAGGCTGGTCTCGAACTCCTGACTTCATGATCCACCGGCCTCAGCCTCCCAAAGTGCTGGGGTTATAGGTGTAAGCCACCCTGCCTGGCCATAATCTTTATTTTTTAAAGTGTCTGTATTATAACAATCAGTGCTAAAGTTATTTGGTGTATAGCAATTTAATTTTACCAGATTCATAACAGTAATTACATTAAGTTAAATATTCCAAGTTCAATTTTATGACTTTGTGGACTTATTTCTATTTAGCTATTCAAATTGTTTTGGTTTTATAATTTTGCGAGGCAGTAAATATGGGGAAATTGTGTCTGACTTTATATTTCACGTAAAGTGTATAAAATAGTAATGTTTTACTAAAATCAGTAGTATGGGAATACTGAAGATTTCTGAAAGTTATTTTTCTGTGAAAAATGTCAGTACAGCACTAAGCTTCGAGCAGTATCAGTATTGAGTTTGAAAAGTGATGAGGCTATAAATGAAAAGAAACCAGATAAAGGGCCAAGTAGTTTCCTCCAGTTATTATACATGAGGTGATCATTGAAATCCCAAACACAAATTAACATATTTACATTCGTTTTTACAAGTGGTGGTTTCAAGCATATAGTTATTAAGCATGCTTCAAAACCTTTTGGTACTCAAGCCAAACTCTTTACCCTCAAAGAGAATGATATCTATAATGTAATGCTCTATAACTCTGCCTGGAATTAAAAAAAATATTTAAAGTTGCAAATCCGCAAATATTGCTACATGGGGGAAAATCTACATTTTAATAAATTTATATTCTTTTCCCAGACACAGTTTGGGTTGATAGAAAAAATACCAGGCTTGAAACAAGGACACCTGATTTTTAGTCATGCCTCTGCCAAAAAAGTAATGAGTTTTGTGACATTGTTACCCACTACTTGAAATCTCTTTCCCCTAAGCTACTCTTCCATAAATGATGAAGTTAGTCTACCTTAGTTTTTTAAGTTTATTCCAGTTCAAGATGATTCTATGCATATATATGTAGGCATATGTACATATATATGTCACATACCATTTCCTTAGCATATAAATTGTACATTCTTTGTATTAAGATATTATTTCAGTCATAAATTCTATTGTGTTCTGCTCACCTAGGATCACCTCACTTTCATGTGATATCCCTGAGGACACTTCTTGAGGGACTCCCATCTGGTGTTCCTTCTGTTCTGCCTAAATTTTCATTTAATTGTAAAAGATCTCAAAGGCTTTTCATTTTAAAACTAACAAAAACAAATCAACAAAACCATGCAATAACACATCTCAGGTCTATAGTTTAAACTATGAAATAAATGTACAGAAGAAAATAGAGACAAATGAATATATATCCACTTTTTTCTATGTTAATAGATTTATCAAAATCAAAGTCCGTCAATATTACCTTGCAAGTGGTTAGGGAGAAATGGGTAAAGTAAAACAAGAAGTAATCTGGTTTATGTTAGTTAGGGAATTCTAGTAATATAGATCACAATTTAAAAACCCTGTTTAGTTTTGCAGTGTGGTTTATGTAACTCAACAGCGAGTAAAATAAAATCAATTTTTGGCTTAAGTGCTTTGGGGTTATTAATTTGGGAGATAGTTTTCTAGTGAAATTTAAGGACTTAAGGCTAATTTAGTCAAAGGCTACAGAACAGAAACCCCAGGTGAATGATCTCACATAAGAAAATCATAATGTAAAATTTAAGGAAACTGGGACCAGAAAAAAATATGTGAAGCATGAATTTAGAGAATTTTCAGCATAATCCATAAAGATAAAAATACTTTGTAAAGTCAATTGTAAAATATTACATAATCTGAAGTTATTAAAACTGCCTTTATCAGTAACTACATTGGCTCCTTCAAAGACAGAAACTGAACAGTATCTAGTTACAGGGCATAATATGACAAAACTAGCTTTCTGATAATTAAAAACCAATCCTCTTAATGCTAAGACTTTGTCTACTTAAGGTTTTTGAGATATGCTCCATTTTCTGTATGATGTGCAATAGTGCTTTCTTATGAACTCAGTAATGTCACTGTAAGTGCTAATTCAAAAGGGCCAGTAGAGATGTGGGATTAAAAATTGTAGGTCTGGAGTTGGAATCCTAGCTCCCTCAATTCATTGTCATGGTGCCTTGGGCAAGCCACTTATCCTTGCTTGGGCTTTTTCTTTACCTGCAAAATACACGCTCTACCTTCTTAAGGTTTTAGGAAGAATGATTAAGATATTGCACATTAAACATTTAATAACTGTTATCCTTTACTATTATTTTAAGTTTCCCCCCAGCATTGATATTTCATTCTACTCTGTGCTAATCAAACATAAAAAAAAATTTTGAAGTTATTTCTAGTCCTGTATACTCCATTCTGGAAATAAAAGTTTAGAAATTGACTGTGGTGCATAAATAGAAGCTCATGTTATGAAGCATTTGATCCTAGTTCATATGATAAATACTAATATTTTTAAAATATTTAGTTTAAAAATAATTATCATTTTGGTTTTCTAAAATACTCACCATGTTTTATTTTTTATATTACTTAGAAAAACAGATTAATGAATATTCAGCCTCCTGGTATTTAAGACAGTGTAACTTGTCTACCTTTCTAGAATAAGAAAACAAAAATTTACTTTCATACTTCCATGAAATCTTATTCTTCACTGTCACTGATGATGTCTGTTAACTGTTCCTCAGGCTTTGACACTTTATTCGTTAGTCTTTATTATTAAAGGGAGGAAACACATCATGTATACAACATTAAGGGACATTCATTCACTCATTTATTCAACAAGTAAGCAAGCATTCCGGAGCATGTAGCTTTTTTGTTTGTTTGTTTGTTTGTTTGGCTAGGGTCAGCTGTAAGTTCATTACAAATATTAGCTAATTTAATCCTTACAAGCACCCAGTAGATGGGCACTTACCCATATTTTACAGCTGAGGAAATTGAAGCACAGCAAGAACAAGCAATTTGTTCAAGCTTATACAACTAGTCAATGATGGAATGAGGATTTGAACCCAGTCAGCATAGCTCTAGGAACCACTTTACTGGAAATCTCACTTGCTTTGTTATTAGACCACAACGGAGAGACCGGGTCTGATGTTTCAACCATGTAAGATCATTTTGGAAGATCATTTGTTCATTAAAAAAAAAAAGAGAGAGAGAGAAAAAACCTAAAACACAAAAACTCAACTTTACAAAATGCCTTTTTAAATAAAATTATTGTCCTTCTAATAGTAGTTAATAGTTATTAGGCACATTCCCTTTGGTAAATACTCTTATAAGTACTTCACATTTACTATGTCAATGTTTTAAATAACTCTTGGCAGTAAGTAATATTAGTATCTCCATTTCACAGATAAGGGAATTGAGGCACACAGAGGCTGAATGGCCTGACTTTAGTTACACAGTCATTGAATACAAGGGCTAAAATTCAAACCCACACTTTTAAAACATATGCTACACTGCCTCACTACAAATAACAAAGTCAAACACCTTTTACCAAACCATCGTTTTGGGTCTACTTTCAGTGACTTTTAATGCAATGTCTGTTTTAAACAAAGTTTTAAAAGTATTTAGTATTATAACAAATTTAAAAATCCTAATATGTTTCTTTGGATTCCCTGTCTATGGACTCTCCTTTTGAATCAGTTCATATTCTGAAAAACATCTTAATTCATTAGTATGCTTTTTTTAATGAGATAAGAGCTGACAAAAATAAATGAGAAATTCACTCATTTATTAATCCAACACATCTCCCTCTCTGTCTCTCTCTCTCTCTCTCCATCCATCCATCCATCCATCCATCCATCCATCCATCCAGCTAGAGAGTCTCCGCTATGTGCCAGGCATTATTCTGTGTTGGGTTTCACTGGTGAATAATCTCCATCTTCCTGGATCTTATGCATTAATGAAAATATTCACAAAGCCTTTCTCTTCCTTCTCAGGGTCATGTTTTAAGGAGAGGTAGTGGGTGTAGTTAAGGATATCAGCCAGGTTTCTATTCTGGGCTGATTATGTAGCTGAGGAAACCTACCCTGAGATAGAAAATATAGGAAAGGAAGCAAGTCAATGAGAAAAGATGATAAATTCACTTTAAAAATATATATATTTTATTATATATATTTGAGGTTTGTTGTAAGCCTGAAATGACAAATCAACTTTTGTACCAATTAGTCTAAAGTGCCTGTGGGGAAATCAGGTTGACATTTCCCTGAGGCAATGACTTCATCCGAGACAAAGGTGATGGGTTAGCTGTAGGGAAGCAATGAGAGGGAATTGATTATCCTAGAAAGAGCGTAGAATTCTAAAGCCACCTCTCAGAAAACAAAATAGCTCAGGCCCCTCACATACCTTCTAGAAATTATTGGAATTCTCAGTATGTATGGAGCAGACAGAGAAGTTTCTAAGATATTGTATCACTGACAGTTCAAATTCTTTAGCCTCCTTTTATTCCAGTTTGCTAACACTAACTTTTCCCCAGTCCTTCATTTCCCTGGGTATTTATCCTCAGGGTTGTAGTTCCAGGTAGCTGTCCGCAGACCCCATTTTGTCTGTACCTTTGGTGTGAGTTCTTGTCTCTACCTAGAAGACCATCTCTAATTGCCCCCAGGAACCTCCTGTAGTCCTGTCCTCCAATTCCTCAAGGAAGGTTTCCCTGACAATGAAGTCTGAGTTAACTTCCCCTAAACAGGATTCCACAGAAACCTGTATTTGTGTCTATTCTAGCAAATATTATCTTATTTTTACTGCAATCATCGCTTTGTCTTCTGTCTTCTTCCACTATGGTACATACTCCTCAAAATGATAGATCATTCTTATTTTGCTTTTTTTTTTTTTTTTGTTATTTCATTCTTTTTTTTAATTTATTTATTATTATTATTATACTTTAAGTTCTAGGGTACATGTGCATAACGTGCAGGTTTGTTACATATGTATACTTGTGCCATGTTGCTGTGCTGCACCCATCAACTCGTCAGCACCCATCAACTCGTCATTTACATCAGGTATAAC